>NC_133324.1:284530219-284682444 GCF_042186555.1 Aquarana catesbeiana
AGAGTGCACATGCATTTTGCAAAGTGCAACATATATTTGCTTTAGACAAATCAACACCACAGAACATTCCAGCAAATTTTAACGAGGGTGGGGGTGGGGGGGTTGTGAAATCTAGATAATTGCTCATTAGCAGCACACTATTTGGAGTGAGTTTAGGTGGGGGGGGTGGGGGGGTTGTGAAATCTAGATAATTGCTCATTAGCAGCACACTATTTGGAGTGAGTTTAGGTGGGGGGGGGGGGGGGGGTTGTGAAATCTAGATAATTGCTCATTAGCAGCACACTAAATACACTCAAACAAAATACATTCCAAATGAGTAGACTAGGTGGATATGTTCCCATCACTTCATGCTGGGAAGGTTATTGAAGGAAAATATACATGCATGACAAAAAATAACAGGAAAAAATTCCAGCATGTGTGAGGATAAAAAGGGGACATTCACACTATATTGCAATGATGGTAAGTAGTGTTTGAAGCAAGAAATACATCACATTATCAAAGATTACATAAAAGAACATGTGATGCTAATAAAAGAAAAATATCTTACCTTAATATAGTCCTTCTGCAGGACCTGTATGATGGCAGAACAGGTCTCTGGGATAATGATCTCCAGAGCCTGGGGGGAGATGCCTGTCGAGAACTTAAGGTCCTGCAGGCTTCTCCCTGTGGCCAAATACCGCAAGGTAGCGACCAGCCTCTGCTCCGGAGTGATGGCTTGCCTCATGCAGGTATCCTGCCTGCTGATATAGGGGGTCAGCAAAGCCAACAAACGGTCAAAAACGGGGTCCGTCATCCGGAGAAAGTTCCTGAAATCCTCAGGATTATTCTCACGGATCTCACGGAGCAAAGGCATGTGACAGAACTGGTCACGCTGAAGCAACCAATTCTTGGTCCATGAACTCCTCCTCGCCCTGTTCATGGACTGGACTTGGGCTGAAGAATAAACTACAGCACCAAGCACATACAATGCACGAGCTCTACGACGAGTACGTACAGGTAACATGGCTTCAAAACGGTCGGCTGGTCAGAACGCACTAAACAGAACGCACTGAAGAACAGCAAGGCCTGTGAAGAACGACCTGAAAATCAGGAACGAGCGGGCAATAAAACAAAGATTTCTCAATGCCAACTGACCAAACGCACTGAAAAGCAGATACAAACCTCACAAGCACAGAATGAACAACAGTTAAAACGAACTGAAAAATACGAGTCTCACAAGCGCGAATCGTCTCTCACCAAACTTCTACTAACACGAGATAAACACGAGATTAGCAGAAGGAGCCCAAAGGGTGTCGTACGGGCTATTGAACTTCCGTTTTATAGTCTCGTCGGACTTGGTGTACGTCACCGCGTACTAGGCTGTCGTACTTTTGTGTGGTCGTGTGTGTGTAAGTCCGTTCGTAAGAAAGTCTGCCGCAAGTCCGCCGAAGGTACGTCGGAAGTATGTCGGACAGGCTGTCGGACTTTTGTAGACGAAAAGTCCGACCGTGTGTACGCGGCATGAGAGTTCTCTGGGATCTGTGGTCCCACCCTGGACGCTGACTCACCGGGACATTCCAAGGACATGCAATTCTCCATATGAGTCTTTCCAAGAATGGACTATCCCAGATATTACTCAACCTGTTCGGGTAACCTGGGGTATCCTCAGTTAAGTGTGATCAGGCTGAGAACATTACTGCATGTCATACATGTTCTTCTGAACTGTCAGTAAGGGTTTTTTCACCTGAATTGAGCCTGGTCTGAAGTTATTCATGGGGTGCATGTTGGGTCTAGGCTCATTCCTAAAGAACGGTAAAAGCATTACGTGATATGTGTAACACCACAACAAAAGGTCAACTCGCAAGGCAAAGAAGAGGAGGTAGTTGCCATGGGTAATCGCAAGGAAGAAAAGCTGCAGCAACCAGTCGTTGGCATGGTACCTGGTTAGGTAAGAGGTCCTCCAGTAGTGAGGGGGTCGGTGCTCTGACTCCCTCCCTAGCTGTCTGTCTCCTCTGGTCACTGGGAGCAGATTAGCGTTATGCAGATCTAAGGCCTGATCACTAGGCACGGAAGGAGAGAATTAATGAGCATGCATGGGGCCTGCTATTCTGTGCCTCAGAGTGAGATAATAGAGGTAGGCTGGACTAGTGGAGCCGGCAATGGCTCTGCAATACATACACCAGTACAAGTGTGTAGCGACATGGGACAGAACATCTTAGGGAAGAACTCCATCGGGGGACTGTCTTAATGTTTGATTCTTCACATGAACGCATCCTCTGCCTGGTCCCAGGCATTGGTGAGCATGCCTTCAGGGGAGGAGTTCATTGTTCATCTCCTGGCATAGCCCAAGATCTCCTGGGGGCATACAATTTGAAGTGGTTGGCAAGGATATGCCGCCATACTGTACTGCCCTCCCACAAGCATGCTGCCTGTAGGAGGGTATGTGGTATCTGAATGGCTGAACACCAGTGACCTTGCACAGAAGTAAAGACCTGGAGCTGGAACTAGGCACAGGTTAGTGTGACAGTATGCCATACTCTTTATTCGTCTATTTATTATATCTATAACTTACTGATCTTATGAATATTGTTTGTGGGAGTCTCCCCAAGACCTGAAAGTAATTTCAAGAGTACCTCTGGATTAAAAGGGTAGAGAAAAGGTCGTCTTAGCACGAATAAACGGTGCTTTACCCAACATCCTCCTAGTAATAAATACAGTTGCCTCCCATTTAAGCATAGTGGATTTGCGTTTCTGCATCACTATACTTACTCTGCAAACTTTCAGGTTCACTGATCTTGTGACGTTGTCTATGTAAGCGCCGTTAATATTTTGTCATACACCAAGCCTTTCTCTGTATCTCCACCCTCATTGTGGTCATTAGCTGCATAAGTGTTTGTTTTTAGAGTGTCTTTAACACTGTGATTTATACAGTTTTCAGGTAGCAAGCAGGACCTTCTATCTCTGTGCCATTGGTTGATAATACATTTGGGCTGTAACTAGGGAAAATAAACTGCTGGCTTTCTCATAGAAGAAACATTCCTAGAAGCACAGATTCAATGATGTCCTCATCTTCAGAGCTGGTGAGTTCTTTCTTTTAATATGAAATATCATCAAATGCATATTCTCATCATTATAAAAATATGCACTACATCAGTTTACAAATATAGATATAATATGGGTGAGGAATCCTTATTTTTCTGCATAAACTTACCAACTGAAAGCTTTTATTTCTCTGTATTTTAATTTGTGATTTATTTCTTTGTCATCGCATGAAATATGCTCCTTTTTCTGCTCTCCTCAATACACCTCTAATAAACACTCCCCATTATACCAGCTAGATTGAACCAGGGATATGCAATTAGCGGACCTCCAGCTGTTGCAAAACTACAAGTCCCATCATGCTCTACCTCTGGGTGTCATGCTTGTGGCTGTCAGAGTCTTGCTATGCATCATGGGATTTGTAGTTCTGCAACAGCTGGAAGTCCACTAATTGCATATCCCTGAGCTAGAAGGTATTTGTACAAAAAAAACCTCTCAAAATGGCTTTTACAGACTACTGACTATATTAAAATCCACAAAGATACTTATGATAAAGTTTGCAGATAAAAAAACTTTTTTTTTTTTAAATACCAAAAAATTGACTGTTAAATTTAGTAATGAAAAACCTGCAATTGTTATGCTTTTTTGAACAACACTATAAAGTGAGCAAAAAGGTATGTACCATGCATGGAAAGAGGTTTTTAGACAGAAACATCAACATTACCTGGCAGTCACTTTATCTTCACACCGTATGAACTCTTGTACCACTATCTTCATACCCCAATGTGTCTAGACCCGAGCTGTAGACTATACAGTTGCAATAAAAGTATGTGAACCCTTTTGGAATGATATGGATTTCTGCACAAATTGGTCATAACATGTGATCTGATCTTCAAGTCACAATAGACAATCACAGTCTGCTTAAACTAATAACACACAAAGAATTAAATGTTATCATGTTTTTATTAAACACACTATGTAAACATTCGCAGTGCAGGTGGAAAAAGTATGTGAACCCTTGGATTTAATAACTGATTGAACCTCCTTTGGCAGCAATAACTTCAACCAAACGTTTTCTGTAGTTGCAGATCAGACGTGCGCAACGGTCAGGAGTAATTCTTGACCATTCCTCTTTACAGAACTGTTTCAGTTCAGCAATATTCTTGGGATGTCTGGTGTGAATCTCTTTCTTGAGGTCATGCCACAGCATCTCAATCGGGTTGAGGTCAGGACTCTGACTGGGCCACTCCAGAAGGCGTATTTTCTTCTGTTTAAGCCATTCTGTTGTTGATTTACTTCTATGCTTTGGGTCGTTGTCCTGTTGCAACACCCTTCTTCTGTTGAGCTTCAACTGGTGGACAGATGGCCTTAAGTTCTCCTGCAAAATGTCTTGATAAACTTGGGAATTCATTTTTCCTTCGATGATAGCAATCCGTCCAGGCCCTGACACAGCAAAGCAGCCCCAAACCATGATGACCCCACCACCATACTTCACAGTTGGGATGAGGTTTTGATGTTGGTGTGCTGTGCCTCTTTTTCTCCACACATAGTGTTGTGTGTTTCTTCCAAACAACTCAACTTTGGTTTCATCTGTCCACAGAATATTTTGCCAGTACTGCTGTGGAACATCCAGGTGCTCCAGTGGCTTCCTCTGTGGTAACCTCCCATGAAATCCATTCTTGTTTAGTGTTTTACGTATCGTAGATTCGCTAACAGGGATGTTAGCATATGCCAGAGACTTTTGTAAGTCTTTAGCTAACACTCTAGGATTTTTCTTCACCTCATTGAGCAGTCTGCGCTGTGCTCTTGCAGTCATCTTTACAGGACGCCCACTCCTAGGGAGAGTAGCAGCAGTGCTGAACTTTCTCCATTTATAGACAATTTGTCTTACCGTGGTACCATGTCTTACCGGTGAACAGCAAGGCTTTTGGAGATACTTTTATAACCCTTTCCTGCTTTATGCAAGTCAACAATTCTTAATCGTAGGTCTTCTGAGAGCTCTTTTGTGCGAGGCATCATTCACATTAGGCAATGCTTCTTGTGAAAAGCAAACCCAGAACTCGTGTGTGTTTTTTATAGAGCAGGACAGCTGTAACCAACACTTCCAATCTCATCTCATTGATTGGACTCCAGTTGGATGACACCTCACTCCAATTAGCTCTTGGAGATCTCATTAGTCTAGGGGTTCACATACTTTTTCCACCTACACTGTGAATGTTTACATGGTGTGTTCAATAAAAACATGGTAACATTTAATTCTTTGTGTGTTATTAGTTTAAACAGACTGTGATTGTCTATTGTTGTGACTTAGATGAAGATCAGATCACATTTTATGACCAATTTGTGCAGAAATCCATATCATTCCAAAAAGGTTCACATACTTTTTATTGCAACTGTATGTGCCGTCTACTTGCATTACACCCCTTTAGCAACTTCAGACCTGGCAAGGTTTCAAAAGCTTTAGTTGAATAACTTAACGTGATGACATTCATAGATGAGAGTTCAACATGACTGCCCCAGTGTACCTGCGTAGCAAAGAGTCCACTCTTGGCCAAGTTGCTGTGTTCAGGTGGGACTACAAGCCCCAACAATTTTCCTGGGCAGTGGGAACTCAGATTTCCAAACTCTGGCAGAACAGCAGCAAGAAACCCCTAAGCCCTCCAGACCGCTCTCCAGGATCTGGGTCTCCCTTTTATAACACACAGGACTGGGGTGTTGGACCCAGGAAAAACCTACCAAAAAAGAATTGCGCCAAAGAACACGTGAAAAAACACAAAAACCTAAAAAGATAAATAGAACAACATAACAGCCGCTGCTTGTGACATACAATCAATAATATGCATAATCACTTGAAAACCTAAAAGTCAACAGCAGCGCTCAATGTAAAAAATGCAATAAGACACCAAAAAAAATCATAAGTGTATGGAATGGAAAATCAGTGAATGAAAATCCATAGAAAATTCACATAAACAGTGCAAAAGAAGCCAGAGTAGAGTAAGCGATCCTCCAAAAAGAGATGAAGTCTTCACACAACAACGTGACCTCTATCCGTCAGTAATGAACTCACAAAATGTAGTTCCGTCACACTTACGTGTTTTGCTGCAGAGCAGTTATCCATATAGGGTTAAAATCTTCAATACGCCACTCTCCAATAGGTACAATGAAAGTGTAGTACATTCACATAGAGGGGAGATAAAAGAAAGCTCCACAGAATTGAAGAGAAATATCTGTTCTTGGGCAGCCACGAATGACTTTAGTTTGTCTTTCAGAACCAATGTAGAAATATGGCCAGTAAAACGTTGTCACTTCCTTTCCTGGCTCTGAAATTCCATATGTTTTCTCGTGGCTTTTATCCCGCCAGATACTGATGAGGTTTCAGGCCTATGCCGGTTGCAGTTGTCGAATATTCCGGGTGCATTTTGCTTTTTTCAATACACATTTTTGATCCATTGAAGTCTATGGAACCAAAAACACAACATGCTGGTACCTTGCCCTTTCCATAAAATGCACAGATATGAACGTGACCCATAGGAAACCATGTTACATGGACTGTAGTGTGTTTCTGCAAAACTGAAAACGCACTAAAAAATGGATAGGTGTGGACCAGGCCTAAAAGCCACACTGAAAAGAACTTGCTCTTTATGCAATAACCATAGGACTGCTGGTTAACTTAAAGAGGAAGTAAACTCAACTACTGCCTTTTACCTATAGGTAAGCCTATAAGGCTTACCTATAGGGAGTGTAAATATCTCCTAAACATGCACCGTAAGAGATATTTACTGTACATGCAGCCAGTAAAATCACTGGCGCATGCGCTCAGAAGGATCGGCCGCCCGTGCCATTTCTTTAGAGCCCTGTGCCGTGACTGGCGGCTCCCGCGAGCATGCACGGGGGTGACGTCATCCTGGCTCCTTGCCACTCATAGCTCCGGAGCCCGCGAACCCGGAAAAAACACCGGGGAAGATGTCAGCCATCTCAGCGGTGTGCGGACGCCGTTGGAGGGCTTCGCTCTAAGGTAAGTATCTCATAATGAGCTAGTGTGCGTTGCATACTAGCTCATTATGCCTTTGTCTCACAGGTTTTTATATGGGAGGGGTTTCCAACTCTTTAACCCCATGAAATCTATTCAACACTAAAATATTAGTTTGGGGCGAATTGACCATTAATTTTATTTTCAGTCTACAAATCAGTTTAGAGTCATAATTTCAGTCTTTTTTCTATGGTAGGTGCACTACAGGGGCCTGTTCCTGATGGTCTTTGTTCTAGGAATTGGAAGTACATTTCAGTATGGCTACCACTTGTCTGTGCTGAATTCTCCATCGCCAGTAAGTATGACGCCAATCACTACAGATTAAAACTGCCATAATCTTTGATACTTTATGCTGGTATTTGCCTGAATTTATAAATGCATTTTAAGACACTTACATTTTTTACATCCAGTCACACTAAGAGCAATGTACTTCTCCTAACATTATATATTTTCAATGTCTCTAGTTCATCAAGCAATACATCAATGACACATGGTCGAGAAGATTCAAGACTGAGATTAGTGATGGGACACTTACATTGATTTGGTCTTTTGTGGTATCCATATTCAGTATTGGGGGTCTCATAGGTTCCACTGCATCTGCATATCTGACTGGGAGGTTTGGAAAGTAAGTATTAGAAGAAAACTGCACTGTTTTAGCCATACCTCCCAACCGTCTCGCTGTGACACCCCCCCCAAAAAAGTGAAGGTCTACAGGTCCCAGCATGGGAGGAGTCACATCAGCAGCCAGCGACGAGAGGGACGTTCACTTTCTCGGGGCTCCAGTGTGTCGGACTGGTGGCAGGCTATAGGTGACAAGTGGCACACTGCATCTGGTGGCAGGCTATTGGTGAAAAGTGGCACACTGCATCTGGTGGTAGGCTATAGGTGACAAGTGGCACACTGCATCTGGTGGCAGGCTACAGGTGGAAAGTGGCCCACTGCATCTGGTGGCAGGCTATGGGTGAAAAGTGGCACACTGCATCTGGAGGCAGGCTATGGGTAGAAAGCAGCACACTGCATCTGGTGGCAGGCTACCGGTGGATAGTGGCACACTGCATCTGGTGGCAGCCTATGGGTAGAAAGTGGCACACTGCATCTGGTGGCAGGCTACGGGTGAAAAGTGTCACACTGCATCTGGTGGCAGGCTATGGGTAGAAAGTGGCACACTGCATCTGGTGGCAGGCTACGGGTGAAAAGTGTCACACTGCATCTGGTGGCAGGCTATGGGTGGAAAGTGGCACACTGCATCTGGAGGCAGGCTATGGGTTGAAAGTGGCACACTGCATCTTATGGCGGGCTATGGGTAGAAAGTGGCACACTGCATCTAGTGGCAGGCTACGGGTGGAAAGTGGAACACTGCATCTGGTGGCAGGCTACCAGTGGATAGTGGCACACTGCATCTGGCGTCAGGCAATGGTGACAAGTGACACACTGCATCTGGCCTCAGGCAACGCTGGCAAGTGAAACGGTACATCTGGTGGCAGGCAATGGGTGGCAAGTGGCAAGCTGCATCTGGGGGCAGGCAACGGTGGCAAGTAACAAGCTGCATCTAATCGATCGATCAATTTGGTACATTCAGCCTGCCCACACATGCTTAGCAGGTAGGCAGGCCATAGACGGTGTAAGGAAGTGAGCAAAAGCTCTCCAACAGGGGAACATACAGTGGAAAGGATTGCTGCTACTCCTGACCAGCCCAGGTAAATAAACGATAAGAATCAGTCTACATGGCTCCACCACACCACACCACACCCTGATGCATTTCGTCCCGCCCACCGGGGCTTAGGCAGCCCATAGACGGTGCGACTTTGGTTGCAGGAAAGAAATTCACACGATTCCCCCATCAACACAGACAGTGCTGACAGGGGAATCCATCCTGCCAAGCAATTGTCTGCTCCCAGCAGGGGGGTGGGGGGAGCCATCACCACCGGGAGAAGACAGTGGCACATATAGCAGCTGCTAGCGATAATCGCAACTGAATCTGGCAGGCTGGTTGGACCCAAATTGATCGATTAATCAACTTGGTACATTCAGCCTGCCTACAATCGATTAAAATCTTGGCTGGTTCCTGGGGAACCGGCCGAGTTTTGAACGGTCTATGGCCAGCCTCAGTCTAAGTAGGGTGTGTGGTGTGGTGGAGACATGTAGACTGAGGCTGCTCCTTATCATTTGCTCACCTGGGCCGGTCATGGATAGTGGCGATTCTTTCCTCTTTACATTTACTAGTCCTCTGGATAGATGTTAGGATAAGACTGCACTCCTTGCTCTGGGGCACAGGCATATGCTTTCACCTCTATTTTGAGCAGCGCCAAAACCAATATAACAGGGCACGGGGGTATGTACAGAATGTAAACATTTAAACAAGTATAATGGTAGAGAGTAAGAATTTTAATAGTAGTAGTAGTAATAGAATTTTACTGCTGTCACTGCCACTGGAATAGGAAATCTACCCAACAGGTACACAGACAATAAAAACCTGATAGTTATTCTAACCCTTTTCCGCTCTGACATTTGGCAGCTAATGTTTGAAACATGTTTTAGCCATTGATGTGTTGTTTTATTGCCCCTGTGTTTTACAGGAAGAAGTGTCAGCTGGTCAATTCCATTCTTCCAATTGCCAGTGCTCTCCTTGTAGGCCTCAGCCAAGTAACGGGTTACTTTGAAATGGTTTTGGTTGGTCGTTTCCTTTGTGGCTTTTCTTCAGGTCTGTATAAAACACGTCACATGCTGTAACAGAGAAAAGTTATAATAACCAAATGTTCTGATTCAATAGACTTCTTAATTCTTAAGGGTACATAGGATACCTCCAGTCCTCTAGTACTATGCCCAGCCCTGCCAATTCAGCAGAGGGCCGGGAGGCAGAAAGGGAACTCGGAACTTCTGGGCACCCCGCTGTGCAGCAATTAAATTAAAGTCTCTGCCTCTTCTATATCAATCTGTCCCAACAGGCTGGGACTATAATTTAATAGGAACTGCATTGCGGTATATTGCTGCACCTGCATTTAAAAGTCAATAAACGGCCCACTTTCTGTGCCTTGCCCCAGCTAAACAAATGGGGCATGGGGTCATTTTATTTTTTTTAAATTACTGCAGACTTGGCTCTTTTGGTGCCCTTTGAAGAGTGTATGTTAACAGCCCTGTCTTGCTGTATTGTGACAGTTCTGGTGGGTGACTGGGGAACTCTGCATCCCAGCTGCCCTTTTTACCACCCCCCTGGTTGCCCATCTGAAAGAGCCTGTAGCGCCCATTACTACACATTTGTTTCAACCTCTGAGGAGCGATCCATGTTGAAGTGCTTTTCAGAAGGTGTTTGACAGGCGGTGAAGAAACGTTATATTGCTTCCCCACTGCTTTATTTAACCCATAAAAACCTGCACTACTGTGCTGTAAGTGCGTGCACTGTATGAAGTTTTGGGAGGCTTTGTTAAGTGGAATGGGTGGCATTTGGCCACCAAGGTGTAATGACCCCTGCACTCTATGTTTTACCCACTTCTGAACTATGTATATTACCAACTCATGATGACCTATGCATTCTGTACAGTACATACTCCTGATACATACATTTTGTACATTATATACATTCGATACATTACCTATATGTTACATACTCTGGGCACCTGCACTATGTTATATCATTTTGACCCCTGTTCTGTGCATTTTTTATTTGTAATTTTAGTATAAACCCCTCTCACTTTTAGCACAATTTTGCCACATCCAAATTTTTCCACTATGCACACTTCCTGAAGGTTAGGTGGAGACAGGGTCAGGCTCAGGCCCTGGCCCTGTCAGATGGGGTACCCAGTCAGGTAGGCTGTATGGGGCCCCGTGATTTCTTACGGCAGCCCTGGTCAGACCAATAGAAGGCGATTTCTGAGGTTACCTCTATAGGTTAATGTTAATTAAAAATAGCTTTAGAACATAGGATAAGGTCAAAGGTATTTAAAGTCTATCTCCAGACAGTGATAACATTTTTAAAATTGTCCCCCCACCCCCACCCCAGATTTTATAGGGGATGATAACAAAAGTCCCATGACAAACAGTGGTCTAATGGGATGCGGCCCGCTGGTCCTGAAATGTATGATGAACGTTCATATCAGCGGTAACAAGACCAGTTGGAGACCAACAATGAGAGGGGTTTCATCAGAACTGGAAGGAGGGGCAGACTGTGAGACCATGAAGTGAGGTAGATCCTCTAGATCAGGGGTCTTAAACTGGTGGCCCTCCAGCTGTTGCAAAACTACAAGTCCCATGAGGCATTGCATGGCTGACAGTTACAAGCATAACTCCCACAGGTAGAGGCTTGATGGGACTTGTAGTTTTGCAACAGCTGGAGACACCCTGCTCTAGATCATCACCTAGAAAAAAAAGCTATACATTTTTTTATTACCTTGGTTATGGGAAGATTTTGTTATTTTTACCACAGACCCATAGTAAAATTTTAACCACCTGATCTAACAATATGATCACAAGGTATGATATTCAATGTGGTTAATGGGTGGCCCTATTTGCATACCACTGATCACAACCAAACAGATTGATCTGACAGATTCAATAGACCAGGCCTTTTTATGAAGTTATGGAGTAATTCCATAAAGCTTAATCAACAGCTTCTATTAACCTAGAACTAATAGTAGTATAATACACATCCTACGATATTAAAGAGGGTTTTGTCAATCAACTTTTCAATGATAAAGGTTTTACTTGATGCAGTATACAGCATTTCATGTCTATTGATTGCTGTAACTGGGCCCTACTGCAGTGTTTTTATTGGTTCTGCATCTTGAGAAAGCAACTCTTCTACCTCACCAATCATTATGTTATCTCCCACAGCCACACAATCAACAAATCAGTATAAAAAATCTCCATTCAAATGTTCATTTCAAGGGACAGATTGGATGGATTGAAGACTACTGATGGCAATACAACAGTCCCTGGAGTGTAATTAAAAATATATCTTAATTCAGCTCTTTAGCTTAAAAGTGTATACTTCACAAAGAGGTTGCTTTTCCACTTTTGTAGTATTTGAAAAAAACGTATCATAAGATGAATCTGTCCTGTGACGGTCTTCTGAGAATGTCTTAAATGAACTGTTTAGAATTTCTGACATAATGTCTGAGCAATAATGTCTGCTAAAATTTCACTTGCAGTCTCTTGTATGTCCTACTCAGGTCTGGGAATTAATATTCACGCTCAGTACGTGGGAGAGACTGCCCCCCGCAAACTGCGTGGTTTCATCAATGCCACTGGGCCCATGTTTGTAACTCTGGGCAAATTGTGTGGCCAGATTGTTGGACTCAGGTAATGCTTCATTATTGTGACTGGTATAGTAAGTGATTGTAAAGTCTTGTTTTTTTGTTTTTTTTCTATTAAAATAACAAACATATTACACTTTACCTGCTCTGTGTAGTTGGTTTTGCACAGGGCAGCCTATATCCTCCTCTTCTCGGGTCTCTCTTCTGTGCTCCTGGCCCATCCCTCCTGTTACCATCTTCCAGAATGTGGGATAATTAATACGCTCCCTCCATATACCTGTGCTCAGTGTCTGAGCAACTTATAGCCATGCCTGCTGCAACTGCAAGGGTTCATCTTTACAGATACAGATGTTCTGAAAAGCAGCTTTTGTATAGGAACCTTCATAGGATACATCAACGTAATGACCATTTTAAGATACCATGTTACAGCATATGTTGCTTTGTATCCTAGTTTAGTTTAGCAGCTGTGAGAGCAGTAAATATTACTAATCATTATATGTAGGAAAACTGTTGTAGGAAGCTTTTATGTTGCAAAAATTAAAATCTAGTCCTAGATGTAGATCATATACTGTAAATAGCTTTTTGCTCTTTTTTTCTATGTTACTTTATACTCTTTCTGGCTACATTTTGTCATTTTTTTTATGTACAGTATACTCCTCTTAATAATGAATTTAAAATCCACATTTTACTATATTTCATGCAGAGAGATATTTGGGACAAAGTTTCTGTGGCCTCAGGTTCTGCTGTTGAGTGGCATTATATCCTTTGTTCAGCTGGTTACCCTGCCCTTCTTCCCAGAATCTCCAATCTACCTACTATTTGAGAAGGATGACAAGGAAGCCTGTCAGAGAGGTAACATCCAGCTGTAGGTACTAGTTCAACGGTAGAATTATAGGAATTCAAGCACAAAGTTTGTCTATGTTACAACAAATACACATATAGGCAGTAAACAGTCTAAGGGCTCATGTACACACAGAAAACATGACAAATTTGCACCAATTTTACCACGTTATGCAGCCAGCAGTAAAAACGTTCTTTTTCTGAATGCGATTTTTCCACGCTCAGGAGCTGGAAGTTGAGGAAGATTGAACCTCCCCTAACCGCAGCAGCTTCTAAAGTCTTGTAAAAGCCTATGTGTACATGGACACGTAGGCTTTTATAGAGTTGAGTTTAGGACCTTTGGCAAAAAACACCAAAAGCTCCTAAATTCAAGTTTAGAAGCTGTAGTGTACATGAGCCCTTAGGGTTACTCTATAGGAATGGATAAGGATATAGCATTGATCTCCTGCTGCTCTGCATCCTCTATACTTTGCAAGGGAATTTATCCTTAGTCTAGTGAATAAGGTGAAGCTCTGCTGACTTCCATCATCCATCCAAACATTTTTTTTTCCTTGCCAATGACTGAGTATTCTTTGCAAAATTTTTTCATCGCATTCACTAAGCCAAGGGGTACATTTCTTGCAAAGTGGACAGCCTGTATGCCCTTACTACATCAACTACAATATGTTCCTCTTCACTTATACATCAGTTGTGGAGTGATAGGGAATAGGTAGGAGAAGATCATGGCATTGCTTACCACATTCAGTTCCCAATCAAGTCAGCTGGAAGGAAATCATTTTACATAAGATAACGTTAATTCATAAATTCAAAGGTTTTGTTACCAGTGGCAACCGCTGAATATTGGATTGGTTGGACTGATGCACATCTGAAACATTCTGTACTTTTAGAGAGTCTTAAATATTGGAATTTCTGGCTTCTTTGCCCCTCATATGGCTCTTCTTGAACCTCTCCAATTAGCACCACTGGTCATTTGGAGGTAGCATATTCCGATATGGTTTTATTAGACTAATTTATTCAGTATATTAGAGTTTAATCTGTTTAGTCCCAAGCAAACTGTATGTTTTAATTTTTTCTTGTTTCTTTAGCTCTTAAGCAGCTGTGGGGAGACAGAGACCATCAAGCAGCCATTGAAGAAATGTTAAAGGAAAAAACTACCAGGGGGAAAGGTGGAAGGATGGGTGTCCTGGAGCTGTTACGTGACCCATCTCATCGCTGGCAACTGTGTGCTATGATTGGCATGATCCTCAGCTTGCAACTTAGTGGAGCCAGTGCAGTTGAGTATTGTTATGATACCTTGGGATAACAATTTCAGTAGAAGAAATATATTTTAACTAATACATTGGAAATCCTACCAAAACTTTTTTTAAGTTTTGGATAGAGTGGAGAACAATCTCCCAGCAATATCTGTACCATTTATAAGGAAATTGAAGGCAATCTCTTCAGCAGACAGAAATCCAAATCTGACAGAGATTCTAACTTTTTCCAGCTCTAACAAAAAAGCTGCAAAAAGTTTGCTCACTTCCTATTCTTGATCTCATATGGAGTGAGGGTAAATCTATCTGAAGGAGAACACAGACATCAATTAAAACCTGACTTTGAATTTAAACCTCCCAATGCTACCCAAAATTAAAATAAAATGTTTTGGCTAAAGTTTTGTTTTATTGCAGCCTCTAAAGCCAAATCTTTATTTTAGGATTAGATTGTCAGTTTATTTTATTCCATTTATGATCAATTAGGGAGATATACTTTCACTTTCTGTTCTGGATAAGCAACAGAAAAAGAGAGGAAATCTTTACAAAGTTAATGGAATTCCCTCTTATGCCGCGTACACACGGTCGGACTTTTCGTCTACAAAAGTCCGACAGCCTGTCCGACAGACTTCCGACGTACCTTCGGCGGACTTGCGGCAGACTTTGTTACGAACGGACTTGCCTACACACGACCACACAAAAGTCCGACGGATTCGTACGTGATGACGTACACCGGACTAAAATAAGGAAGTTCATAGCCAGTAGCCAATAGCTGCCCTAGCATGGGTTTTTGTCCGTCGGACTAGCACACAGACGAGCGGATTTCGGGGTCCGTCGTACTTACGACGTAAAGATTTGAAGCATGTTTCAAATCTAAAGTCCGTCGGATTTGAGGCTAAAAAAGTCCGTTGAAAGTCCGGAGAAGCCCACACACGATCGGATTACCAGCCAGCTTTAGTCCGTCAGCGTCCGTTGGACTTTTGTAGACGAAAAGTCCGACCGTGTGTACGCGGCATTAGACATATTGTAAATAAGTTTACCAAGGATACAAGGTTTTTTCTAAATGCACCACCTCCCAGAATTTAGAAAGAAATCATTAGAAAGGTACAGAATGGGAGTTTTTAGGTGCGTATTAATCAGATTTGAAACAAAATATATATAAAAAATAATTTTTATTTTATATAAACATCGTTTAAAAGTCACATATTGTTAAAACCAACATTATCAAATTCATACGGTCGTTTGACTCCACATGTTTCGCGAGAACTGTGGCTTCTTCAGGAGAATTATAAGACTTTGTATACAAAGTTTGAATAAAAAAGCATTATAAGTTCATAATATAGATAGAGACCTTAATGGTCTATAAATCACAAAACTTCAATTTACATATATACATATACAAACAAAATATAGTCATATATATAGGTCATCTGATGAAGAGGATCTCACCCCAGATGCGAACATGACTCCAAAGAACTGATAGGAACCCACAAGCAGATTAGCCCAGCAAAGTATCTGTGTGTCAAAGAGAGAGTAGGCCCCCTAGTGGAACCTGCAGGGATATGAGAAAAATTATGATTAAACATAAGGGTAAGGAGTATAATGATAAATAACTTTGTCTGCTAGGAATTAGTTTTAATATTAGGGGGTTTATACAAACCCTCTTTACATATCTGATCTAATATACCTACCATATCCAAGAGTGGTTGTGAGAATAAGAAGATTTTAAAATCCAGTAACCATCTTTGCCACTATTGAGAGGGTCAATACTTCAAAATATAATATGACAGCTTAATAGATGAGGACTGCCTTTCTAGGAAATCAATTGAAAACAGCTATAAAAATTCATATATGCGCTATCCATTCACAATAGGTCCATTTAAACTCCTCATATAACAATCTCACCTCAATATAAATAGACCCTCCATAGATAGACAAAGAGTCAAGTTACTAATCCCACTTTTGCATACACCAGTTTAATCCAGATCCAGACCTGACATGCAAATAATACCTTCGGACTGAGATAATCCCCTACAAACAATTACACAATTATGTAACAGAGTAAACATCCAGGAACATTGATATCATCTTACTGTCATGGGCAATTCACCTACCAGAATCTTATATGTGTCTCTCTTGGCAAATATGCACCAGGGCGAGCGGCCGCAGCAAATCAACCGCCGCCCTGAGGGTCTTTATATACCCCCTCCATCCTGGTGGTGATTCCCATTCCCCGCTCTCTGTCGCTCCCACTAGTTTTTAGGTGAAATAAGAACAGGCTATTGCGCCAAGCGCGATCTCACAAGACGCAAAGCGGCGTTTCACATGTGCGTGAAACAGCCAAGGCCATGTTTAAGCCTCCTCATTCCAATAATTGTATGTATTACATGATACAAAGTATTATTTTTTATATATGTTTTGTTTCAAATCTGATTACACACCCAAAAACTACCTTTCTAATGATTTTCCTCTTAGATAGTTATCACTGTTTCACCAATGTATATCCTCACTGGAAGATACGCTGTGCCTTTTGTTCTGGTGACATGTAAAATTTGGGATTTCCCATGACTTTTTTGTTTTTCTACCAGTAGTCACCAGGAGGAATAATCTGGCTATATATACAATTTAAAACTCAATAAACTGCCTCTTTCCTATACCAGTTTCACTTAAAAAGACGCACTTAAAAAT
Organism: Aquarana catesbeiana; assembly: GCF_042186555.1. Lineage (NCBI taxonomy): Eukaryota > Metazoa > Chordata > Amphibia > Anura > Ranidae > Aquarana > Aquarana catesbeiana. The sequence continues at coordinate 284,547,295 of NC_133324.1, forward strand.
GAGACCCACCACATATACATTGTTACAGACACTTTGTGTGATTATTTAATTTGAATTGAATTGACTCAAATGATAAACTGCAGGTCAGTGCTCCCAAAAAAGCATCATGAAACATTTTTTCTATGCATTGGAGGGAACAGGATTAATGACTTTTCAAAACTGTGAATTTTTTAATGTCTATGAAATTTGCCTTGACTGAAAAAAAGGCATGAAAATAAATCTGGTCATAACAAGCCCTAAAGTTATGGCAACGTAGTATTTTACATTTTACTATCACCTGTAAATTCGTGGACATAAAGGCAAATTTACTTTAATCTCATGTAGAAAGAAAATAATACAGGTGTTTTTTAAGAATCTATAGATCAACACTCCTAAAGAAATCTAGGAGGTATGCCTGTAATATGTTATTTCTTCTCATTATCCAACAGATTTATTTCTACTCATATGATGTATTTCTTAACGCTGGTTTTCCTGAAGACAGGATTGCTTATGTCTCTTTGGGAGTTGGTAGCTTTGAGTTTGTCTCAGCCATGATCTGTGTAAGTTTTTTGCTCAACTGTAGACAGGGTTGCTTACAATGGTCAGCTTGTATTAATTTAGGTAACCACTTGCGGACCGCCCGCCTGCAATGTACTGCAGACGGGTGGCCCGTGCAGGCACAGCGTACCCCACTGCCTGCTTCTGTGTTTAGGGTGCAGGGATAAGAAACAAAGAGATCGCAGTCCCATTATAAGTCACTGATCACTATCATTAGTAGTATAAAATAATTTTTAAAAAAATTCCAGTATATATACCATCATTTGTGGATGCTATACCTTTCATGCAAACCATTCAATATACACTTATTGGGATTTTTTAAACAAAGACATGTAGCTGAATACATTTTGGCCAAAATTTATAAAGAAATTTTCTTTTTTCTTTTTTTTTTTTTTATTGGATATGTTTTATAGTGGAAAGTAAAAAAAAAAAATGTTTTTAAAATGTTTGGTGTTTATTCGTTTATATAATAAAAAAATTAATAACCCAGTGGTGATCAAATACCACCAAAAGACAGCTCTATTTGAGTGAATAAAATGATATAAATTTTATTTGTACAGTGTTGCCTGACCACACAACTACCAGTTAAAGTAGCGCAGTGCTGAACAGCAAAAAATGAGCCTGGTCATGAAGGGGGTAAAACCTTCCGGAGCTGAAGTGGTTAAAGTTTTTATCCTAAAAGAAAAAAAATATTCCTGCAACTGCTTAAAAATTGTTAGCTGATAGCAATAACTTGTTAAACAAGTCTACAGTATCTAAATCTGCTAGTCAATCTAACAATACCCTCGCCCCAGATTGACAATACTGCTGTCCAAGGGTGTCTCTTTTGCTCTTCCATTCAGAGTGGAGACATTCTAAGGCAAGAAGCGTGTTACTGGCCTGATCAGCAGGTGAAAATACACATTCACTTCCACATTTAAAGACTGGTAAGCTGCAATAAATTACATTTTTGTTTTGGGGTTTTATATCACTTTAAGTGTTTTTCACTGTCTTTTTAATGAAAACACTTTGTTAATGTATAGGAACAGTTTCCTGAATGTTGACAACCCTCGGAGGGACACTAATTCTCTATTATGCAATATCAACCAGTTCCTGTGGCTGAGAGTTTGCACCCATCACAGCCCATCTCCAGCTTCTCACAAATGGGCAATGAGTCCACCACAGTGGTCGAAGAATGCTGGTCTTCGGTCTTGAACACAGGAGATGGTTAAGATATGTCAAAAGCAGCCTGGGTCAGCCTGGGTCTAGGTGCTCCTGGGGCACTGGGATGTGAGTATGCATGCATGCAAGCATCTCTGTGTACTTTCAATATATCCTGCCTGTTTATATTCTCCATAAATTCACTTTAACACCCAAAATTAACAGTTTTAGCATGTACAAAATCTTGTGAAACCTTTCAGAAAAACTACACGATAAAATCAATCTAGCACTTTTAGCAGACAGTTTCAATTATGAGAGCTTGATGAATGAGGCCATATGTATGCCATGTACAGAAAATAGTGAAGGCCATGAAACTAGAGATGTTGCACATTAAGATTTTATGCATATGGACATATTTGTGTTTCAATAATTTTTCATTGGAGGAGTGGGGTTGATTTACAAATGTAATAGAGCATGTTCACTTTCACAGTGAATTTTCACTTATTTTAAGCTGGCCATAGGTGGATTGAAAATCAGCCCATCCAGCAGTGACTGGCCAAATGTTGCTCAATGTTTGGCTGTCCCCGTTCGACAGAAGTCAAACGTTTGATCGGCTTCTGTTAAAGGGACATGTTGGAAAACTTTTGTTGAACTGCTGACTGAAAGAAAACAAACTGGACAGTTTTAGTGAATAAGGTGAAACAAACTGAAACCTGAAATTTCCCTTTGAAAATAATACACAATCATGTGAAAGAAAGTAAAAAAAAAAAACAAGATTTTTAGTTGCTTATGATTGAAGTTAACAAAACTTTATCTCATTCTCATAAAGAATTTTTCTCTTTGCACAGTCAATTTTTACTTAGCATACTAATTAAGGTGAAGTTGTGCTGACTTTATTCATTCAATCATGTGCAAGGAAAAATCCTGTTTTTCTAATTTTTCTTTTGAAGAATTGGGTATTCTTTGGAAAGAGAATTTTCACTTTGCTTAATCTCCGTAATAACTCTGTACTCCTAGTAAATTGGGGTCAATGTGAATGCAAAAGCAACTCCAAAGCAGCTCACAACCATCCAGAAACAAGAATTTGACTTGATTGTGATTCTGATGTTTGGATACACAAGGCCTAAATTTGGTCGCATACTAATATGACTTAAATACAATTTACAATACAATGAGCATTGTAACCTTACAGTCAGTTCAATTCAAAGAGATTAGAATAGGAAATGTGGTTAAACTGTGGAAATAAATGTGGTCAAAACTGACAAAGCAAAGGCTTGCTATTTATATTCTTTTTTCTTTTTTTATTCTTTTTATTATGTTTAGTAATTTAGTCATACAGAAACAGAACGAAGGTTGCCCACGCAGGGGTGAAGCTGATCGGCCTAAAATACAAAAAAATAAATAAAAAAATATATACAACCAGCAAGACCATACTTTCTGGAACTAAGGGGGGCAACCCCTATTTGCATATGTGGCCTGATATAGGGGCAAGTTAAAGTTAACCAAATTTAACCAGAAATGCACTGTTGGGGGGGGGGGGTGTTTCCAGTTCAATGTAATTGCCTTACGGGCATAGAATAGCAATAAGCTGAGCAGGATTCATCCTGCGACCTTGTGCGCTAGAGGTTCAACTAGATCCAGCAAGAAGTATCTAGGTTCAGAAGGGATTACTATTTGAGATGTAGTAGCAATAAGTTGTAACACACTTTTCCAGTACATAGCTATAGCAGTGCAAATCCAGAAAATATGGAAAAAGTCACCTGTCTGATGTGTGCAGTGCCAACAGGCCGGGGAAGTAAGGGGGTTGATCTTGTGGAGCCTATCAGGGGTGAAATAAGCCTGGTGCAGGATTTTGAACTGGACCAACTTGCCCCTGGCAGATACTAAATGGGAGAAGGGAAAGTCCCAAATCTCAGACCAGTCCTCTTCATCTAACTCAGGGATGTCAGACCTCCATTTCTGTGTTAAGGAAGTCAATTCAGGACTAGCTGCCTCAAGAAGGCACTGCTATAGCTCGGAAGTGGGGCTTGTTATTTATGTATAGTTTAAAAATGCATAGCAAATTCATTGTGTCATTTCTATTAATTCCTATTGTATAACTTTATTCCCCAGAGCCTACTTATTGATCGCTTTGGAAGGAAAGTTTTAATACTTGGAGGTTACAGCCTTATGGCTTTGACCTTGGCACTCCTTACAGTGACTCTCTCTATGCAGGTAAGAGTATCAGGGAGGAAAGAAAAATAAGTAAAATCTTTCCTTTTATATGTAGATTTGAATGAATGCTTATTTTCATGTTGACTTCATGCTAATTAACCATTTCAGCCTCAGAAGGATTTACCCCCTTAATGACTAAGTCATTTTTGCAATACAGCACTGCGATGCTTTAACTGACAATTGCGCAGTCATGCTACGTACACAAACAAAATTTATTTCCTTTTTTTCCCCACAAATAGAGCTTTCTTTTGGTAGTATTTGATCACCTCAGTGTTTTTTATTTTTTACGCTATAAACAAAAAAAGAGCAACAATTTTGAAAAAAAACAATATTTTTTACTTTTTGCTATAATAAATATCCCTAAAAAATGAAAAAAAAAAAACAAAACAAATTTCTTCATCAGTTTAGGCCAATATATTTTCTTCTACATATTTTTGGTGAACAAAAATCGCGTATATTGATTGGTTTGCGCAAAATTTATAGCATCTACAAAATAGATGATATATTTATGGCATATAAGTAGACATGTGCACACTGAAATATTTCATTTCGGAATTTCGTTGTCATCCGAAAAATAAATTTATTTAGTTACTCCCGAAATTCGTTTTTATTTATTTCGTTTTTCGTTAAAAAATTGCATTCGTCCGAAAATCCAAATTAATTAAGGTCGAATCTGTCATTGAAGGCTTATGGTGTCTGTCGAATGTTTCGCTGCTTTGTTGAATCTTCTTCATTCATGTTGAATGTATAGAGTTCAAACAGAAAATGGACTGCTGATAGTGATCACTGATCAGACAGGTAACAAGATAGGGTATATAGAATCTATATAGAATCTCAATCTATAATATAGAATCTATTAAAATAAATACCCCCCCACAACACGGGCAGCCTCTGAGGCTATCACAACACTAGCATCACTAGTATCTATGTCAAATCTTTTCTCTCTATGTCGAATCTTTTCTCTCTATATAGAATAATCTTGGACTAATAGAGTTAAGGTTAGGCACATTCAGCCACAGGTTCGATGGACACAGATTGTTATTGTTAGCATCATGTGGAATCTCCTATCTATATCAAACTGTTGTCACAACAAAAACGAAAATAAAGCATTTGTTTATGTCGGATCTTTCGTTTTTCAGATTCTGCACTTTCGTTATCGTTTGTTAAAACGATAACGAAAATACCTGAAATTCAGATGAAAATGCATTCGGACGAAAATTAATGCACATGTCTACATATAAGTGATCAGTGATCAGAGCTAAAAATAGCCACTAATTACTGTATAAATGTCACTGGCAGGGAAGGGGTTAACACAAGGGGGTGATCAAGGGGTTAGGTGTTCCCTAGGCAGGTGTTTCTAACTGTGGGGGTAGTGGACTGACTGGGAGTAGAGAGAGATCGCTGTTCCTGATTACTACGAACAGCAGATATCTCCCTACTTCCCTGACAAAATGAGCATCTGTCTGTTTACATTGACAGATCCCCATTCTGGCTCTCTGAGGCGCAATCGCGGGCCGCTGGTGGACATCGCGGCTGCCGGCCACACACATCGGCTCCGGCATTGCGCCTTGGGCACGTGCTCCCCCTATAGCTCTTAAAGCACCAGCTGTACAGCTACGGCGATTCCTGCAGCCGTGCCAATGACAGCGGCTGTTTGGCAAGCAGTTAATGTGCATTTTATTTATTTTATTAACAGGATGTTTTGCAGAGGAATCCATTTATTCACACTTTTCTGAGCTAGTAAAATTATTATGATTTGTGTCTTGGATATTTAGAAATTGCCATAGTTAAAGCAAAGGTAGACTGAAGCTGGCCATACACTGATCAATGTTCGCCCCGGTTCTGCAGGGACTAGCCGAATTTCAATCAATGTATGACAGTGTTTATTCTTTTTTAAAATATAATTTAACATACTTCCCCTCAAATAAAATCTCTCCTTAATTTCATGACCTCCATAATAGCTAAAAGCCAAAAAATATTTTTTTAGACTTTCTTTACCAATAACCACTTCCTATAGCAAAATGATGGCCGGGCGGTGGTTGCGTTATCCTGACTGGAGGTCATATTACGTCTTTCAGGATAGCGAGCCAGCTTTACATGGCTTTTCCATGTTTACACCGTAATCAGCTGTGATTGGACACTGCTGATCACGTGGAAAAGAGCTTCCGCCAGAGTGTCGCTGTGCACGGATTTTTGATTTTAGCACAGGCACTGGAGCACTTTGTTTAAAGTTTGTGTATTTCACAGATTTTATTGTTAGATTGTTGATTTAGCATATGCATTTAGCACTATATGCAAGTTTATTTTAGGCATCTATTGTTGATGTATTTAGCCACTTTATTCATGATTTATTTGTACAGCACGAACTTATGAGATTGTGAGCAGTGCCAGCAGCTATATTAATTAGGACGGTCATTTAGAACACTCTGGTTTGCTCGTAACAAATTGAAAAGAAAGGATTTCCTCTAGGTGGGACTTTGGATAGGGCAGATGGCAAGTGAAATATGAAAAAAGGTGAAAAAAGTATAAAAAGGTATATAAATTTTAATAGAAAATATTTTTAAATGATGAGCACATGTACAATATACAGAACAATATCATAATGGTATTCTGGAAGTGAATGATCATACAATACAGTACAATTTGTGTAGACGAAAACCGCAGAGGTCTGTTGAATTGGAAGTAAATGCAATAGAAATACCCGCAAGATCACTAGTTTATTTGTTTAAATACTGTTGGGATTAGTGTAATCTCAGTTATAATCATTAGTATTTGTAGGTATTTACTTAATGTTGTTTAAGTTGGTAATATGTGTTACTTTAGTATATAACATGATCAGCACATTACAAAACAAGAATAGAGTGTTACATGTGGGCTTCTCAATCAAAGTCCATACATGACTCTGAGTTAGTACCTCCTCTTGTATGTCATATTGCATGCCATACAAGGTTCTGAGTTTTGTGTAGTTATGATGTCCACATGTAACATATAAAGCCAAGACTTTGATATTCGGACACACACAGGGGAAGGCTGACCAATCTTCATAAATATAAACACACATCTATTCATATACCCTTTGACAAGTGCTAGATAGGTGACTCTCTCTCAGAGTAACCTTATACTACGTCACTTCCTCCTGCCGTCTTGGAAGACTCAGATTGCATTATGGAGAAGCACATAGTAAGATACACAGCCATGAAGCACACATGCTTCCATAAGCTTGTCACAGCTTTATAACTATTTATTGGCGTATAACACGCACTTTTCTCCCTTTAAAATGAGGGGAAAATCGTGGGTGTGTGTTATGCGCCGATCCCCCGCCGATTGTGAGCCTCTCAGCGGCCTTGAGCCATTCTCGGCGGCTTTTGGCCGCTCCCGGCTGTTCTCGGCAGCTTTCGCCCACTCTCGCAGTCCCGCGTGAGCCGCCGAAAGCTGCCGAGAGCGGCCGAGAGCCGCCGAAAGCTGCCGAGAGCGGCCGAGCACCGCCGAGATATACAGGACATTTTTGCTTGTACATGATGATAAAATCAGCAGAGCTTCCCCTCATTTCAGATCTTCCCCTCAGATTTACAGTGCAGTTGTAGTGTAGAGTGGATTTGCCTTTAGTAAATCAACCCCCTTGTCACACAGTTGGCATCATAAATACAATCTAAAAATGTATAACAGTTCAGTGTAGGTAAAAATATATGAAACAAAAATAAAAAAAATAGTTATAAAGCTGTGACAAGCTTTTTGGAAGCATGTGTGCTTCATGGCTGTGTATCTTTCCATGTGCTTCTCCTTAATGCAATCTGAGTCTTCCAAGACGGCAGGAGGAAGAGACATAGTATAAGGTTATTTTGAGAGAAGAGAGAACCCCAGAGCCTGCTGGAATGGGGTATCAGGTTAGCAACACAGCATCTTCTTCAACCTCCTAGAATAGGCCCCACTGCAAGGAGTTTTTTAATGTGCCCAGAGTTGCTAAACATTTATATGCAACATTTTATATTTATTTGACTAAAAAGACATTTTAAAAGAGTCTTCTTTATTCTCATTTAGCACCAAAATACAATATGTGAAAAAAAAAACATTTATTCCACTCAAGCCATCTTTACCTCACTCTATATTTCTGTATTTCTATTGTGACTTTTAGGAAGCATATTTTTGGATGCCATACTGCAGCGTTGGACTAACCTTTACGTTTATTTTCCTCTATGGAGCTGGGCCAGGTAAGTGCACATTACATTCTTTATCATTTTTTATCAAAATGTTTTTTCACCTAAATCTTCAAGGTAACGTACATAAGCTAATGCAGTTTGGATGAGCTGATTTATTTTTAATTTAGCGACTGCTATAACATTTTAATAATATTTTTAACCTAAATGTTGGTAGTGTAATTAGTAAGTGGAAGTTCAACCTAGAATTACTCTGTGAACATTAAACAGCCATCAAACACCTGTACCTTGATAAATGCATAGCACTATGTTTGACTTCTGTTTAGTTGTCCAACAAATCAGCACTGAGAACTGCTGGCCATTTACCAGCATGGACACCAACTCATGTTGTCCCTCAGCCTCCTATTCTATCTACATTTTGTGATTACAAAGCCTGACTGGAAAATGCTTCCTCTGTGCTCTGATGCTGTCAAATGTGTTTAGCAAGGGGAAGGAAGGGAGAAGTGGAGGAGGGTGCTAAACTAAACCATGATTGCAACACTGTTATATTGTTCATTTTGCTACTGGAAAGATTGTCATTTCACCTGGCCTCAGTTCACTATTTGACACTTCTGTATACCTGACTCCAAATTCTTTTGAAAAATACAGGATGTGTTGTTTTAATTATAATATACAGTAGGCTTTTATTTGTTACCATATTGCTGTAGGATGTTGGGGACCCTAGAGTACCCTCAATTCTGACAAATTATGTACGGAATTTTGGTGGTGGTACTTGAATAGTGCCTTAGCTTCCCATCATGTGCTGAGGCAATGAATGCCATGCTGACTTCCCTTTTAAATCTTTCCACCTAAGCTAGTTTCTCCAACTTTTGCTTAGCTTGTAGACAGAAGTCTACAGGAGGAGACAAAGAATAGGCACGACATAACAGATAATGCAAGCATAGTGGTGGTGAACAACATGCTGTCTTAAAAGATATAACAAATGTGTTTTTTTTTTCTTTCCGAAAGTCAAAACAATGCATACCCACTGTTCATGTTCTCAGAGCATTTTTTTTCTCCCTGTTGTGATATATAATACATCTTTTTTTACAATTACATTTTCATTCACAGCTGGAGCTACCATATCTACCTGTGTAGAAATTTTCGGACAGGCTCCCCGGGTTCCAGCCTTTGTTGTCTCAGGAGTTTTTAGTTGGGTTGGGCTCTACATCCTAGGGATGATTTTCCCATATATTGTGGTAAGTGTCCATGCTAAGTTATTTTGAGTTTACTTTTGAAAATGTCAGTTACATTCGTTGCACTTTTATATATGCATTATAGAACCTCTTACTTTAGGTTTCTGATAGGGTGATCATTAATGACAAAGCAGTATTTTCCTTGGATTCTAAGATAAACACAGTGGCAATAAATGGCTGGTGATGACCTGCTAATTAAAATCATTTCATATCTTTGAGTGTCAGTTTTTACAGTTGACCCATATACAGGCTATAGTGGCTGTAAACTTTTTTTTTTTAAATTATAAACGTTATACTTACCTGCTCTATGTGGTGGTATTGCACAGAGTGGCTCTGAACCTCCTCTTCTGGTATTCCCCACTGGTGCCCTCGGCTTCTCTTCCTTTCTGTCCACCACCAGGTTTGCCTTTTTCTATGGGGGTGCACTTATGGGCCTTCTCCAAAAGCCACGCTGTGTGTGTCTATAGGGGCTGTGTGTGTCCTTCCCTGATTACTTCCAACAGGATTTGATTGACATCAGCAGGAGTTAATGCAGTGGTTCTCAACCCCCCTAGTGCCGAGACCCCTTGATAAAATTATCCAAGTTGTGGGGACCCCTAACAGTAAAAGTATTTTCGTAGCGTGGGTTGTCAGCACCCAAGGTAGAGACAAGTCATTTACGCCCCTAACCCATGAACATTTAGCGCTCCCTGAGTCCCTTCCACTCGTACAGTATTAAAACCCCTTATGGTACATTTTAGAATTTACCACTCTCTCTTTATTCTCCTTTCCTTCCCTTTTATCTCTCTCTATCCTAATTTCTTGTTTTTTCCCCCATCCCTCTCTCTAGCCTTATTTCTTGTTTTCTCTTTTATCCTTTCTCTCCCTTTTTCTTTGTTCTTATACCCTCTTTTCCTCTCTCTGCCTCGTATTCTGTATTTTTATTCCTTCTCTTACTCCTTGGTTGGGATGGGATGAGTGGCAGTGCTGGCGGAAAGTTGGGATGAGTACCAGTGCTGGTGGGGGGAGAATGGGATGAGTGGCAGTGCTAGGGGTAGTTCTGATCAGCCAACTTAGGTGCTCTTGATCAAGGTCATCTGCTGATCTGAGAACTGTAGTGAGGACTTTTAATGGCAACTATAATCACAGGTAGTGTTAATCACTGTGTCTCTGACTTTGTGGTGTCTCGCAGAAGTGACACCTATGCCGAAATAAGGAGATGGGGTCTCCTTTATCCCCTCCCAGTTCACATTCCTCACCATGAGAAACCTCTAGTCTCTGCCCCCCAGCTTTGCCGTGAACAGAATGGGCGGCTGCGAAGAGGCTGAGTGGGCGGCCGTGGACTCCAGGAACAGCCCAGCTGGGCTGCTACAGGCTCCAGGGACAGCCCTGCTGGGCGGCTGCGAAAAGGCTGCGAGAGCGGTGCAGGATTCAGGAACAGCCCAGGATTTCGTGACCCCTGCAAATAGTCATTCGACCCCGAAGAGGATCCCGACCCCCAGGTTGAGAACCACTGAGTTAATGGCTTCTGTTGCTGCCTCTGTCCACTGAATACAGGGAGAGAAAAGAGAAAGCCACTGCAGATGGGCACAGTGCTCTGGATCAAGTATTTGGTGGCAGGAAGGCATGCAAATACTGGGACATTTATCTTAATGCAGGGAATGCATTAAGGTAAAAAAAAAATGGCTTGCCTTTACAACCGCTTTAAAAATGGAAAGATGCCTAACACTTTTGAATCCTGAAAGCCCTAATCATACATAGATGTTCTATGACATACAAAAGAATCTCTATATGAGCAATCAGCAATCTTTCCCTTCTCTTTGGACAAAATGGGAACCTGCTTTCCTTGCACATGCACCACATATGTTTTTTGTTGAAGCCAGCAGAACGTTCACAAGTTTGATTGGTGCTCTGCGTAAGCAAGGGCAGGAAGATTTCCGCTAACCTGTCATTGTCAATGAAATATCTATCTGCTTGCAGCCATCCTAACACAATTTCTGGATCTAATTTATTTACCTCCCATTTCTCTTCTTTTTCTGGTTTCCACTTTTCTCTTATTCTTCTTTTTGTTCTATCCTTCCTTTCCCTTCTGGTTGTCAAAACTTCCCTTACAATACTAACCAATAAACTGGGTGGAGAACTCACAGTATTTGCTTTGTCATGCTCATTTGGACCTTAATTTATGTTTTCCAGGAGAGTCTCCAACATTTCTGCTTCATCCTCTTCATATTCGTTATACTTCTTTTTGGAACTCTAATATACTTTGTCATTCCTGAAACCAAGGGAAAAACAATTATTGAAATTTCACAGGAGTTCAACAAGCTGAATTTCAGAAGGCAACACAAAGAGGACAAGGCAAGCATGAGCCTCGGGATTGTCCAATGTACCAGACTGTGACCAAAAAATATTCAACAAGATGGGTGCTAAACACATACAGTAGCAGAAGCAACACTCAAGTGTATGTAAGGAAAATATAGAGTGAAGAGCCAGAGCTTAGGACAGGCAGACGATATAGGCATGGTACAGGTTAAAGAACTTGAGAATGTTTAATATTCTACTGTGTTATTATATGTGCTTGACATTTGGAGAGGACATAGGATACATGTTTGTTGTATCAAAACTGTATATTACATTTTAGCACATCTAAGACAATTTTAGTTACATCCAAAAAAAATCTTAACATAACATAAATGTAACATACAACATAAATGCATTGAACTGTTATAGTGCCACCATGGGTACACCACAGTATGTTTCACCTACTTTCCTACAAAGCAAAACAAAATTGAACTAAGTGATTATAACTATAGCCACTGTGCTTATTTATAAATCCAGACGGTGAGATGGCTTCATTGCTTGACCAGATTTTGTAAAACGCATTTTGCTGTTTTTTTGAGTCACTTTTGAATTTTAAAAATCTGTTTTATTTGTAGTTTCTTAGGGCCCACCTGTTGATCTGGTCTATCCGCTCTATTGGTTTTATAAAAGCAGTGATATGTGTGTTGAAATTTAAAAGTTTTGCACAAATTGTAACTTATAACATTACAGATAACTGTACTAATGTTCTTTAAAAAAAAAAAAAAAGGTCACAAACCTGGGGTTAAGAAATCAAGCATATGATGAAAAACATGCATAAGCACAGGTTCAAAAATATAACATCACTATAAAACAAAAAAATTGTCTTTATTAAGGAGTGACAAACCTCAAGCCAAAACAGCTGGGTTTGTGTTCAGTCTGGTCAAGTCTTCATTTTGATTACGACTGGAAGCCTAATACATCATTCATCCATCTTGGAGAAAGCATTATATACAGGACTATATGCAGTCGAATAATCAGACGCATCCTGAAAAAGAGGCAAAGTATAGCTAAAGACAAAACTTTTTTTCTTACTTTTGGATAAAGGAGGGAGGTTAGAACACCTGACGGTTTATTATTGCTGTCTGAGCCCTTGTTAGAGAGACTCACCCTAACTATTAGTCCTGTATACCTTTACCACCAAAAGTGAAAGAAAACCCAAATTTTGAGCTGTCACCAGAATAAGAATGGAGGGGACATCTTCCAATGAAGGTCCTGGTGAAAAAAAGGGATTTCCTTACTTCAGAGGGATTTACTCTCACTTCCTGTTTTGGTTATGGGACAGGAAGTGACGGGATATCTCCCCAAAGGGACACAGATGTCATAAAAACCTTGAGAGGGCTTATAATTCTCCCTTACGATATCAAAGATGAAAAAAAAGTTTTGCTGCTGTTTCTACTTTAACTAAACTTCAGGTTTAGCACTAAGCTTGTCCAAGTGCCAAGGGTAAAATCGAACAAAAATAAGTTAAGAATACATTTTGTATTTTTGTCTGTTCCTATAACTACCAAATTGACCGTATGGTACATACCATATGTTGAATTCCACACATCATCCACAAGATCAGTGGTATTAGTATCCTCACAGCATTTTATATTAAAATTAAAATGTGTGCTAGAAAGAACTGCTGTGTGAACAGGTATATACATTGTATTCACAAATAACCAGAGAGTACATACGGCAAACACAAGGCCCTTGGGCTGAATCCGGTGTTCCTTCAGAATCGGCGACCCGTCAGATTAGATAACGGAAGTGACGTTCCGTCAGCTGTGCATACGTCCGCAACTACCAGGTTTGCTCATCTGACAGAACACCTGCGGTCAGAATAAGGCGACATCTTACTACACCCAGCTACGTCTTGAATTTAACATTAATTTTAGCAATAAAGTGAGCGTATATAAATAAATATAGTATATTGACATTTGCGATGCTGTTTTGATGTTACATTTTGAAAGAAGCTGGACGCCAGCAGTACGAAGATGTTGGAGGCCATGTTGGTACACCCTGCACTGTTAAGCGCTAAACCTTTAGGCTTTAGAAGTTAAACATGCAAACAGGATCACAGATGTCAGTATACTCTATTTATATGCGCTCACTTTATTGCTAAAATTAATGTTAAATTTAAGACGTAGCTGGGTGTAAGATGTCCGTCTCCTTCTTCTAAATGCAGGCGTTCTGTCAGATTAGCAAACCTGGTAGAGGTGGAACGCATGCGGAGCTGACGGAACGTCACTTCCGTTACCTAATCTGAGGGGTTGCCGATTCTGATGGAACACCGGCCCACCAGGCCATGTCATGTGGCCCTCACAACTTTTTAGCTAGCACTAGCCCCAACTCTCACCCTCTGCTTCCTGCTCCCACTGTCATTGTAAACACAAGATGAGAGCTGTGAAGGTATGGAGGAAGATGTGTGCAGAGGCCCAGGAGGAGGGGTAGAAATCAGATGTTACACACCTTACTTAGCGCACCTCCAAACACTGCACTTTGTATGCAGCGCACCCATGAACTCTGCACTCTGTATGTAGCGCACCTCTAAACTCTGCACTCTGTACATAGTGCAACCATAAACCCTGCACTCTCTATACAAAGCACTCCTGAACTCTCCACTCTGTAAGAAAGTGTACCCCTAAACCCTGAATTCTGTATATAGCACACCCCTGAACCCTGCACTCTGTACATAATGCACTCCTGAACTTTGCACTCTGTATGTAGCGCAATCCTGAACTCTGCACTCTGTATGTAGCGCAATCCTGAACTCTACACTCTGTTCGTCATTCACTCCTGAACTCTGCACTCTGTACGTAGGACGCCCCTGATACAACCAGCACTTTGAGGGCAACCATACTGCTGATGCGGCCCCCAATGAAATTGAGTTTGACACCCCTGCCCTAGATAGGTATGAAAAGACCAACAGATGAAAGACAAAAACAGAATACTATTAAAACAAGTGTATTTTTAGACAAGCGCTAAGCTGTTTTATATGTATAAAATTGTTAAATTGGTATTAAATTAAACTAATTTCAACTGTGTTATTTACAGTGAGAAAAGTGTGCAAAGCAGTAATAATTAAAACAGAGTTTTTTTTGTTACAAATGTCATTATTTGATACGTGGAAAATGGATGTGTGTAATTTGTGACAGCGGTTGTGCTCAGATGTTAGCTATGTAGCAGGAAGGCACTGTACAATATGGTCTCTTTGAGGGATTACATTTAAATTAGTCATTTACATTAGTCTTACATTTATTTTCATGTATTCAGTTACCAGAAAATAATCACTTTAGCAGTTAAAGACTAAGTTCTGCTTACTTCAGAAAGTCCAGTAGGCTGGATTACTTAGGCTGCATTCACACCTGACTGTAGTTTTTACTTCGATTTTTGCAGTGTTTTTGCTACGATTTTGTACAGGTCAAAAAGGTCACCAATGTAAAAAGCAGAAAAATGCCTGTAATCTGCCTAAAAAGAAGTAGATGTACTTTTTTGCGTTTCAGGCATTTTGTTTCAGGTGACAAATCACTCAGATGGACAGGTGCCATTCAAATGAATGGGATTTTGCTTGTTGGGCATTTTTCGGGGCGTTTTTTTCTGTTTTTTTTTTTTTTTTTTACTAGCTGAAAATGCTCAGGTGTGAATGCAGTCTTACAAACTGATTGGTGAATTCTCCAAGTGCTCTCAGACAGCAAACAGTCTGCCAGTTCACTATACATATGGTTTTTCAAAGTTCCATAGCACAGCCTCTTCCTGTGAGGCTTATCAGCCCTTCTAAAATAAGCCAAGAATTCTAGCAGGTGGACTTGTGGACCTGTGATTTCTGTGGGGCATAAATTAAACATTTTAAAATGTTGTTTTTTTTTTTACTTAAGTTCTGCTTTAACAACTTAGTAATGTCTCATAGATGTTTATGGTTTATATAGATGTGACACACCATAAACAATTATCTGTAGTTTCTCATACCTGCAAGGTAAACCCATGATTATGACTTATAACATTTGTCAAACTTTTTCCATCACTCTGTTTAATAAACATACATTAGTTATGCGGAGGACTACCTGAAAATGCTCAGGTGTGAATGCAGTCTTACAGACTGATTGGTGAATTCTCCAAGTGCTCTCAGACAGCAAACAGTCTGCCAGTTCACTATACATATGGTTTTTCAAAGTTCCATAGCACAGCCTCTTCCTGTGAGGCTTATCAGCCCTTCTAAAATAAGCCAAGAATTCTAGCAGGTGGACTTGTGGACCGGGGTGGCCAATCTGCAGACCCACCCAATCTCTTCCACAGCCCAAACGCAAGGCCCAACACAAGAAGTTTACAATCAGCCTCCTAAAGGGAGACTGACATATATTCTTCGCCAGGCTTACCTGAAGCCCACTACTGTCCCAACCCACATATTTGGCAACAACTATCTCCCATCCATCACCTTTTTCCCTTTTTTTCCCAAGATTCTGTCACAGTACATGAACGAGCAGTAAGTAGCTTAATAATACCTGCAGATACCCTGAAATAAGAAAGGCATAAGATGACATTGTAAGGTAACAGGATTACAGGGTATATTAACTTTTTCCTTGCCAGCTCAGGCAATGCATGGGCAGACAGAGGTTCCTTAGCATGGGCTCACTAGAATTCCATCTACAGACAGAGTGGAACTATTTAGGTGTCACGCCCTTTGTACTCCCTTGGGAGCAACCCAGTCTAGACTAACCTTAACCTGGGCGCCCTGCATCCAGTCAATTCTAGAGACTGCAGGCATGGTACAGGTGACAGCCAGATACTGCAGGCATGGTACAGGAGACAGTCAGGGACTGCAGGCATGGTACAGGAGACAGTCAGGGACTGCAGGAATGGTACAGGGAGAGAGCCCCTCTGCTCAGTACAACAGGATACTGCCCATACAGTGTCTTCATACGGAGCCCCCCTGTTCTCTGCCTCAGCATCCAGCCAGGGAGACCCCGGATCCAGTGTTCTGTGTGGCTGGAAATCAGAGCTGGAGGAGGGAGGTGTGCAGCGAGGAGAAGGCTTGTGGGCCTTTAGGATGGATGGGCCTGCACCTAGCATGCCACTGGGAGGAGGAGGCGGGGAAGGCACTGTCCGGAGGAGAGTAGGAGGCGGTCCACTCCCAAGCGACGTCACTTCCGGTACCGATACTCGTGAAAATGGCTAGTATCGGCACCGATACCAGTATCAGTATCGGTGCATCCCTAGTGTCCACCCATTAAAGTTGCAACGCCTCCACCTTTGTTTAGTTCCCGGAGCCATCTCTGGAAACAAGTAACCTGTGATTTCATGTGGGGCATAAATTAAACATTTTAAAATGTTGTTTTTTTTTTTACTTAAGTTCTGCTTTAACAACTTAGTAATGTCTCATAGATGTTTATGGTTTATATAGATGTGACACACCATAAACAATTATCTGTAGTTTCTCATACCTGCAAGGTAAACCCATGATTATGACTTATAACATTTGTCAAACTTTTTCCATCACTCTGTTTAATAAACATACATTAGTTATGCGGAGGACTGCCTGATGACAGTGCATAATGTAACATGCTTATAAAAAAAAAACAGATAATAAAGGCTCCTGATCTGTTATATTTTGGATGCATTACGTAATTATCTAATGTATATGGGGAAGTGTATAACAGCCATGTATGGCCTCTTTGTCTTAAACAGGGGCTACTATTTAAATTTAGTTTTTGGCTGGGCTGTATTTAGCTCAGACTGATTTTATTGCTTTTCATCTGTTTTTTCTCTAAGCTTAAAATGGCTTGTGATTTCTCACTGTCACCAGTAGATTCACTGGTATCACTGGTCACAGTATGAGATTTCACAAACAAATGAATGTTATGAATATTTATTTTTCTTTAAGCCAATGCAGTAGGAGGATTATAGCACTGGTGCATGCTGGGGGAGGATATAAATATTTGTGACAGGCCATGTGCTCACTCTCTTTCCCTGTGCTGAGGTCTAGGGAGTTGCTGTTGGATGGAGCTCTCCTGTTAAGTCCAGTAGCCTGGTTTGAGGCCGAACATGTGCTGAAGTGGTCCTGAAGCTGTCCTGACTGGTCTGGAGGAATCTGTGCCAAGGGGGAGGAGAGAGCCAGGAAGAAGGCTGATCTCCCAGAAGGGCCTGGGGACTCACATGGAGGACTCAATGAAATTTGAAAACCTGTTTACAGTGTTACCAGGTCGGCTTAAAGGTTCTGACACTGTGAAGCTGCACATTGATCTGGATCTGGAGAGTCTTAAGTGACCTGCTAAAGTATCTGGGACCGCTAATCCTTCCACTAAATCTTCCCAGTACAAAGTGGAGCTACTTTCCTCCCCTACCGGTACAGAGTGGCAGAGATAGGTGCTGCTGTGAGCAGAAAGCAATTACAAAGATGTGCTGCCATTGTGGTATGGTAAGGGGAAAGTTATAAGCAGGCGTTAGCTCCCCATTTACAGAAATCCCTCCTCTAGTGATGTAATGGGTGGAGTTAGTGCCAATATAAATGTCAGTTTGGGATGGGCCCCATAGAGAGTCCAAAGTATGGGAACAGGACACCCTACAGCTGCAAAGATGTAATCCTGTACTGAGCGGAGCTAAAGGGCCCTGGACAGGGTTGAATTCCGAAGCGAGGGTACAGATCATGTGTGGATATCCTGTAGTCACCGTGTCTCCCCTGACATTCTTCTGCACGTCCTGTAGTGGGGTGCGTAAGGCCTTGGGGGAATGGACAGAGTCCTTTTGTGTGAATAATGGTGGAGGCCTGGGAATGAGTATGTTATCTGGGAGCATGCATGGCTGGGCAGAGCTATAAAAGGGGCATTGGTAAGAGATTTGTAAACTTACAGAAGCACCTTGTTCCTTCTGACCCTAGGCCGAGCTTGCCAAAGCCTGAACGGCCGAGCTAGGCTGAGCCGGAGCAGTGCATGTGCAGTTCCACATGGCCCGCGGAAATGGAAAGGGGCAGAGCAGAACATTTGTGTGATTGTGTGTGGACATCCCTTTATTCTTCAATATTAAGAATTCTGGCCGGAAATGTCGTGAACGAGCCTCTGGCTGGGTGTATGACACAATATGGTGGAGAATATCTCTCAACAACAGGTGGGTGGCTGTCCTATCCAAGAAGTAGCAGGGCAAGGAACTGTACAAATTGGCGCCAACATCCGCCCAATCATGAGCCCCCTTGCACAAACTGTCATAGTAAATACAGAAGCCTACACAGAAGGCTAGTACTGGCTCCAATATTTACAATTAACAAGTCTCTGAGCACAGGGCCAGAGCTGGAGGTGGCAGAACAAAGTACTGACATGTTCTGGACAAAAAAAGCCCTGCTGTAAACTATACATTTCAAGAATTTTAGTTAACGCATCACAAATTTATACTTTTAACTGTTCTAAGGAAATCACTGCTTGTTTGAATCAGCTAAATACTCAAACAACAACCGAGAAAATTGGGTAAATTAGTTTCTCTATAAATTACTTTGGCAGTATGGGAGGTTCAGTGGTACTGCCTGGTCCCACCGGACGCTCCTGTGTTGCCGTAATATGGACTGATTGGTAAGAACTCACATATTTCTTCACTGTCCCCATGATGTGTGGTCCACATCATGCTTGTGTCACCTCTTTTTAATTTTAACAACCATTTTGACTCTCTTACACTTGTGATATTACAGAATTTCTTTTCGATCACCTTGCCCTTTGATTTAATCGATTGGTTTTACATTCAAGGTAATGCTCTCTCATTCACTACGTGTCACCTACACTTCACCTCTTTATGGTTTTTGCTTTTTTCACGATATCACTTGTTCACTTTTGCTCCTCACTTCTGCTCCTCCTGGCCCCTTGTTGGGCCTCTCTTACACCATTTGATTTTTATGCACACATACCTTATCGTTATTACCCTCTAGGATTTGGACGTTTGTAATGGGAGTCGGTCCATACCTTTTCGCTGTCCGCGTTATTTGTCCTTGTCATTTTTGTTGTGCGTTTTCCCTTTTCTTTTTCCCCTTTTTCTTTTTTTTCTCTCCCCTCCCACTTCTGATCCCTCACCTTCCTCCCTGCCCCTTTTTACCTCCCCTGTCTTTCCCCTTTTCGTTTTCCCCATCCCCTCCCCTTTCCCCCCCCCCTCTTTCCCTCCCTTCCCCTTCCCCATTCCGTCCCATCCTCCCCTTCCCGTACCATTCCTCCCCTTTTCTTCCCTACCACACCCCTTCACGTCTCTCTTCTAGGTTTCTCTATATGGACCCACTCTCATCCCACACCCGCTAACACCCCTAGCTACTTGCCCAATAATAACTTAAATACGATACATTCCTTTCTGCTCTTAGGAATCCCCTTTTGAGCCGATTACTTAGCACAATTGTTATTCTATCGCAGGTGCAGTGCATGCCCCTCTTCTCTCCCAACCCCTGGGGATATCTAGTGTGTGATTCCTTGTAAGGCATGTGTGTGCGACACTTGCTCCTCTTATGACTGGCCTACCCGCTGGGAGATCAAGGATACACAAGAGGGCAATTTCTCCATGGCCACCTGTAACCATTGAGTACATCGTGACTGGTAAAGATGCAATATATGGATTCATTCATATATTCCTTTTTTATTTTGTCCTTTATTTTTGAAAGATTTTTGACATATATTTACATCTTTACAGTTGTTATATATCTATCCTCTGAAGAAGACCCACTGGGGTCGAAACGCGTCAATCATTCTACACATAAGACCTTTGTGCTATTGTATCATTGCTGTTTATGGTGTAACCTATTGTGCACTGCCCTTTGTCATTGGTATTGTTTTTTACTATCTTTGTACTCCAGTTCATGTCCTGACTTTTTGATGTCAGTATTTATATACTTTTTTGTACCAATAAAATTATTTATTACCTACCCTTTTTGTACTGTGTAAAATCACACTACTGGCTGCTTTAAAGCCCCGTTAGGGGGATTCCCATCTTTTTAACTCAAACAACAACCAACACACTAGCACACTCAAACTGAACTGGATGGACTGGCATCTTTATTCAACGTTACCAGCTATGTAACTATGTAACTTGATGTTTACTGAATGAACACAGGGTAATGACAATGCAGATAAATGGTAGAAAAGTATGCAATATTGTTGTACAACAATGAGCTATCTCAGAAAAAGTGATGCCTAGGAATAGTTACCACATTTGACCACAAGGTGGCAGCACACTGCAGCATAGCAGAGTATAAAGAGCATTCACTTTCAAAACAAATAGCATAGCACACATGTTGACAACCCAAGGGATTGTGGAGAATGGCGAGTAAAGGGGCACTCTTCTACAATTTTACAAACTATATTCTGAATGGGAGGGTCCGGTTTAATTACCACCTGAGCAATCTAAGTGTTGTAATTCGAAAATTTGCAGTGGCTACATCCAGGCCCACAGTGACCAAGGTTTGAGAGTCGGATAGTGCCATGCAGTAGGGGAGGATTGAGCATTGGGTGGAAAGAAGACCCCTTGGGAAACCAAGAGAAGAGGCAGACAGAAGAAGGTGAAGGCTGCAGAGAGCAGAGATCTATTGGAGCACCAGGGAGAGGAGTGCAGTCTAAAGCCTCATACACACGATCGGATTGTTGGCCAACAAAAACTTGGAATTTTGTCTGAAGGGCATTGGCCCAAATTTGTGTTGCATACACACGGCCACACAATTGTTGGCCAACGATTACGAACGTAGTGACGTACTACGTTGTTTTTCAGCTCTTTAGCGCCACCCTTTGGGCTCCTTCTGCTAATTTTGTGTTAGTAGAAGTTTGGTGAGTGTTGTTTCACACTTTTCATTTTGCACTTTTCAGTTCGTCAACCAGCCATGTCGTGGAATTTGGAGGAGATAACGTGTTATTTATTATTGGCCTTGGAGTTATTGCTTTGACATTATTTTTTAGTTGAATAATGATTTGAGTTTGTATATTTTCTAAATTTTTGTATGCATAGAATGCACTTTTTGGTTGAGTTCTATTGGTAGATAGCATGTCTAATTTTATTTGTTTTCTTTTTTTAATGCACAATAAAAAAATTGTGGAGAATAATACTTGGCTATGTGTTTTACTTCAAACGACAGTTTGGGATTAGGCAGTTACATTTAAAAAAATACAATGTAAAATTAACAAGGGACACCAACATTGTTGTATCTTTGATCTTAAAAACGACGAGATAATTGTGTTGTGGTAACTTGCCCAAATGTAAAAAAAAAAAAAAAAAAGCATAATAATATTATTCTTGATATTACTAGAGAAAAAAAAAGCCTTTGAAAATGTGTTTGCAATAACCCCATCACATATCACCAGAAAAGCAGCTTCATTATTATCCCATTAAAGAAGAAGAGAATATGCGCTGCATTTCGAGGTTTCATAATTTGCCACGTCACGAATATTATTTCTCTATTACGAACTCTAGTTTACAAGACCACTTCTGGCTCGTCCTTGCTTCTGAGCTAGCGTGTTTGTACTTTGGACTTTTGTCCAACGGACTTGTGTACACATGATCAGAAAATCCGACAACACACATTTGTTGGTGGAAAATTTGAAGACATGCTAGCCAGCAGAAAGTCCAACAACAATTGTCCGATGGAGCATATACACGGTCGGATTTTCCGCCAACAGTCTGACATCGAACATTTCCCGTCGGAAAATCCGATCGTGTGTACGCGGCATAAAAGTCAAAAAGGGGCCAGAGAGCAGGGTGGTCAGACTCCTGAATTACATCTGTACATCAAATGTTTACATATTAATCCCAGGATGCCATACTAAGGAATTAAAATTTAAATTGTTTCATAACTGTACTATATTATAGTATCTGCAGTTTGATCCTATATATAGGATATAGTATAGTGTATATATATATATATATATACAGTGGGACAAAAAAGTATTTAGTCAGCCACCAATTGTGCAAGTTCCCCCACTTAAAAAGATGAGAGAGGCCTGTAATTGTCATCATAGGTATGCCTCAACTATGAGAGACAAAATGTGGAAACAAATCCAGACAATCACATTGTCTGATTTGGAAAGAATTTATTTGCAAATTATGGTGGAAAATAAGTATTTTGTCAATATCAAAAGTTCATCTCAATACTTTGTTATATATCCTTTGTTGGCAATGAGGTCAAACGTTTTCTGTAAGTCTTCACAAGGTTGTCACACACTGTTGCTGGTATGTTGGCCCATTCCTCCATGCGGATCTCCTCTAGAGCAGTGATGTTTTGAGGCTGTCGCTGGGCAACACGGACTTTAAACTCCCTCCAAAGGTTTTCTATGGGGTTGAGAGACTGGCTAGGCTACACCAGGACCTTGAAATGCATCTTACGAAGCCACTCCTTCGTTGCCCATGCAGTGTGTTTGGGATCAGGTGTCTTTTATACTGATAACAAGTTCAAACAGGTGCCATTAATACAGGTAATGAGTGGAGGACAGAGGAGCCTCTTAAAGAAAAAGATACAGGTCTGTGAGAGCCAGAAATCTTGCTTGTTTGTAGGTGACCAAATACTTATTTTCCACCATAATTTGCAAATAAATTCTTTCAAAAATCAGATGTGATTGTCTGGATTTTTTTCCACATTTTGTCTCTCATAGTTGAGGTATACCTATGATGACAATTACAGGCCTCTCTCATCTTTTTAAGTGGGAGAACTTGCACAATTGGTGGCTGACTAAATACTTTTTTGTCCCACTGTATATATATATAGATATATATATAGATATATATAGATCTATATAGATATATATAGATCTATATATATCTATATAGATCTATATATATCTATATAGATATATAGATATATATATATCTATATATCTATATAGATATATATAGATATATAGATATAGCAAGGGAGTAGTTTTCTCTTAATTACTGTATATGTATATATAGTCTAATATACCATAGGTTTAAGTGGCAGTACTCCCATAGGTTATGCCAATATATTATGGGTTCTCCCACAGTTTCCAGTGATGACCGTTTGTACACCTGGACACTGACACACCAATTGTGGTTTGCTAAAACAAATGGCAGCAAACCCTGTTGACAAGTATTGTAAGACAGATTAAATAATAGTAAAAGCAACAGAATGTTAACAGCGGTAACAATCAATAACAAAAAAAATAAAGTTGGTATTTGTTCCCTTTACGTCTGTGGAAGGCCTTGCCCAAATGAGCTATAGGTGAGTGGAGGATGACGCAACATTTGCGTCTATGGACGCAAATGCTGGACTCAGGAGCGCGCCCGCAAGGTAACCTCCCGGGAGAGCGCTTCTCCTAGGGGGTTATACGATGTGGGGAGGAGCTACCAGCACCGCTGGGGGACCCCAGAAGTCGAGGATCGGGGCCACTCTGTGCAAAACTAACTGCACAGTGGAGGTAAGTATGACATGTTTGTTATTTTTTTTAAAAATGGAGCTTTACAATCAGTTTAAGTATTGGGGCCTAGTGACAAACTACTATCCCTAACCAATGGGTAAATCCATCTCAAAGTCTGGTGAAGTCAATTAGTCTCAATGATGGAGCACTCACACTTCCAGTGAAGGTATTTGTATTCCACAAGGGTAAGCATATCTTCACAAATGGTCCCAAAACACCCGACAGTAAAAGCATGTGCAGATCCCCTTTAAGAAGCTCTGGAATAGGCAGTGATCTCCCCAAACTCCAAGAAGATGTCCACCTGGATGTAGTCTGTCCTCTGATAATTGGCTAAAAGAAAATCACAAATTTAGGGTTGTCCCTAGAAAAGTAATAGAGGGGAAAGCTTCCAATGGGGACACTAGTTACCATTGTGACCTAGGGGGCCCCAATGGATTCCCATATTTTGCAGGGATTTCCTCTCATTTCCCGTTTGGCTATAGGACAGGAAGTGAAGGCAAATCTCCACAATGGGACACAGATGGCAAAAAAGAATCTGACGTAGTTAAAATCCTCCTGTGCTCTATCCAAAGTTTTGCATATAGTTCTTCTTTAAGGCAAATTCATGCTATCAATAAAAATTTTCAGTTGAGTAGAAATTACAGCGTTGAATCTATTGATATCTAGCACTACCCCCGGAGGAGTTGCTTGAATATTTGTGCCCAGGTCTCCCTCTAAATAATCCACAGCCAGTCACAGGGTATTTTTGACACAGGCAGGTGCACACACTCTTCCACTTGTTGTCTCCAATAACCAGTTTAGGAGATGTGTTTTTTGTTGTTTTTTTTGGAGAACTTGGATAGGAGAAGAGATTTAAAAGGATACTCCAAATTAACTATTCACAAGCGAGGACAGCTTTCTCAATAGAACTGTGTAGCAGACTATCAGTAGAACTATGCAGCAGGCTGTACAGAATAGAGCAAGTTCCTTTTTAGCAGGAGGAATTTAGTGGACTTTGCTTCTTCAAGAAACTAGCCAGTGCCCCCTTTTAGCTTACACCCAGTATGCTGACTTCTAGCACAAAGAAGGGGATTTTTAGCAACAACAGTCTCTACGATTCCTTTAGGGGGTCTGTACTCACGAGGCACTGGCCGCAGGTCACCTTCCTCCATGATACCGGACAGGATCTGTGGACATCCTCCCTCAGTCAGCTTTTAGGAGAATCATGGGTTTCAGCTTCAGTGTTTCAGGCCCTCAGGTCGACCACCTGAGGCTGCATGGCAGCCTGTGCCTGAGGAGAGGCCGCAGCCCCCTCCCCACCTGGGCCTCTCTCTGTAGAGGAAGATCCAGAGCCCATGTGCTCTTCACATATAAATAGAGTCACCCAGCATGCATTCGGGCACTTCCCTTCTAATTGGCCGAGCTGTATAGACATCCATGCTCTCATCTGCAAGGGTTCCTACCACTGTCCAGTACATCCCATATCTATTAGACCAGTGTGAAACTTTCAAGACAGCATGAGCAGCACCAGAACACACTGAGCAGACTCTATTAATCAATCTCTGTTAAGCAGACAGCACATAGATTTGCTTAGCTGTCCCTCTGTTAAGCAGAGAAACCAAAAACTATATAAACTTACTATAGCACCTACCTAGGAGGTGTAAATTAGTTATCTCTACTGCTGAGATTAACCGAGTGGAATTCCTATGTTTGTGGGTTCATACACAAGAAGCCTGGTGCTGGACTACAGAAACATGGAAGGAGATGTTTTCTCCTTTACAGTCAGTTTACTTTCACTTTCTGCTGTTATTCTGAATGTTGTGTTGCACTACCTCCTTTAGTTATCATGTGATTTGAAGTCAAGAAAGTAAGACATGTTGTGAAGCTATGGATCCTTTGCACTATAATTCCCAAGAGACACTGGGGCAAAGAGAAACAGTGATGCTGCTTTTCTGACACTGTCCAATTAGGTTCTTCCTCTTGGCGCCAAGGAAACTGTTAAGAACCCATCTGCTGCATACTGACCAAACTGCTGTGAGGCCAGACCAACAGAGAGGCAGCAAAGCACAGATTGCAGTGATCCCATCTGCTCCATTGCCACATTGGTCCATGGGGCATCCTCTCACCTTTTACTTCCCACTGAATCTCTAGATGCATTCTGTGGAGAGACTCCTTCTACAGTGACCACACCACACCTGTACCACACCTAAACCGCACCCCTACTGCATGCTGGTTTTCTAAAACCGCTGTTAAGTGCACCAATGTTTCTTAAAGGGGCCCCAATGATAGCCGGCAGAAGAACAATATAAGCACTTCACCTCTTGTAAATCAATCCTTCTCCCCTTTCCTTTATTTTGTTATGAGTGTGGTACAGAATCTTAATTAAGATCTTAGTGTTTTGTTTTTCAGTGCCTCCAACCTTATGGTAAATTTTGTGAACCTAGTTCAAATAATCAGTACATACCACAATCCTTTCCTGAGTTTGTTAATTTATGGGGTTTTCTTACCAATGTATAAATATCTCCCAACAAAATGAATAAGTAAATACATTGACTTTATTAATTAACAAGTATAGTTATTTCACACACACATAATCAAAACATCAACACGGCAATGAAACAATATTTCTTAATATTTTACAATTTACTCAGGGGAGCCCAAATTGTTCTGTTAGAAAAATATGTGCGGTAATCACGCCTTACTTCCAAGAACACTATATCCCTTGTCGCTTGGGGAAAGAGTCCTCTGGATTCCTCCGGCCGGAAGGAATGTATGTCAATAGATGGATATTGTCAATTTGAAAGAAATATTAATCCAACAGAGCTTCTAAATTAAATGGGGCGATAAATGTTTTCCCTGGGATCACAGCAAATTTAAATAGATGTAATACAAGTTTGTCTGAATTCCCCCAAACACGGCTTCAATAATACAAAACCTAGACAATCAATATGGGTAAATGATAATGATAAATTACCCTACACACTGTATATGATAATGTCAACACATAAACTAGCATCCCTACCATTATGAGAGAAAAAGATAATTAATATTTGTATGGTCTGTATCTTACCAATAGCTTAAAGAGGGGAAGCTATCCGACAAAATCTAAGTACATGGAGTGGTTCCAGTCACAAAGTCCAGCAAGATGGGGAGTGGTCAAATATCAGACTTCTTGATCGTCTAGGGGTGTATCCAGGGTGTGGGTCTGTGATCCTCTCTCTAAGGCCCTCGCATCCTTTATACCATATGGGACAATAAGCTCATAAAATTATCATAAGCTCAGCCCAGAAGGTTTGGCTTATTCTCCATTGGTTGGAGAATTCTAAATTATTTACCTGGTGAATTCAGGTAATATCTTCAACCACTAGGTGTGTCTTAGGACATAAAATGTGCTCTAAACTATTTGTTAAAAGAAAAAATATGTTTTATTTTATAATGGGTATCTATCTATCTATTGGGGCTTATGAATATATGTCTATATTGTTCAGGGACCCCGGCATTTGGTACAAAATATAATACATTTAGTATAAATTTGATTAATGAATATCACACACAATGGATGTTTATATGGATAAATGCATGACTCCTGCATATCCTATGAAAACCTATTTGTCTTGGGACAACACATTATATGGGTATTTTCATGTAGATGCGGTCACGGTTTCTATGTCTTTACAACAATGATGGTATCTAAACACAGTTCTTCATTTGTTCTGTATCAAAATTTATATTTCTATCTTATGGCAGATTACTCATGGGGTCAGTGGATATTAAAATTATGGTCGTATCTGTGACCTAGAGTCCAATATAGCATTTGAGTTACTTATGATTACATATATTTATCATATCACATGTATACAGGTTTTAAATGTCCAAACCATTTCTCCTGTCAGACAATTTAGGCACATATTGATTATTGACTGTTCAGAGATTTGTGCCTGTGTGTCATTTGGTGTAACATTAACTTCTCATCTCAGTCATTGTCTGAGGGAAAACTTGAGTCAACATTGGGGTTTAACCAGGAAGGCAATTTCACCCTTTGAAACAATGGGGTTATTTACCCAAGCTTTTCCTTTAATTAAATTTTGTAGCTTAGGCCTGAAAACACACATTTTGACCATACTCAGCTGGAGGAGGGAATGCTCTGCTGGAGTGATATCTCCTAATTTTGAATAGTTCCATGAAAATATAATGTTCTAATGTATCTCGACCATGACAATTTCTATGGACAGTGGACATCCAGTCAGTCTAGGCCTTGCATAATCACCATCGATGTACTTTGGCAATATAGTTCCTGTGTTCAAGCTTTATTACTACCCACTGCTGCACTTTAGGTGACCTTGTTACTGTTTATGCTAATATGGACACCAAGTGTCATTTTTAGCCTTTTAAAGAGGTTGTAAATCTTCATTAAAAAAAAACTTGTAGGACAAAGACATAATGAGCTAGTATGCATTGCATACTAGCTCATTATGAAATACTTACCTTAGAACTAAGCCCTCCAGCGGCGCCCCGCACACCGCTGAGATGGTTGACATCTTCCCTGGTGTTTCTTCCCGGGTTCATGGGCTCTGGCGCTGTGCGTGGCCAAAGCTGCAATGACATTGCTCCCATGCATGTGCGTGGGAGCTTCCGGTAATGACACAGGCTCTGAAGAAATGGCACAGGCGGCCGTTCCTTTAGATCGCATGCTCCAATGACGTAATTGGCATATACAGTAGATATCTCGTAAACGGTGCAAGTTTAGGAGATTTTTACAGTACCTATAGGTAAGCCTTATTATAGGCTTGCCTATAGGCACACACAATACAGGGAGGTTTACTTCCTCTTTAAGCTTGGCTTTACTAACTGGCTCAGTGACTGTTTTCTTTGATATAGTACTACTACTGGGTATCAAGTATTACTTTCAGTGATTTTCTGTGATATTGTACATTTGTACTCTCAACCAAGTGTGTCAGAGGGGCTTCAAGACCTTCAAGACGTCGAGGCAAATGACACATCCCAGGGGGGTAGCGCTACACACATAATTCTGTTTAACATTCTTTCTTCAGCGTTGTGCACATATGGCCATTAAAGCAACTCTGTCACCAAAGGTCTCCCTGTATAGAAGACAGTACATAATTACATTTACGGCTGAAAACCACTTTAATAACGGGCACTCGCTGCCGGAAGAGTCCTCAGAAACCAACAATTCTTGAAGCATTAAATTCTCCCACCAACCTATCATTATGTCATTACCTGGAGTCTGATACTTCTGGAGCTGTCAGTTTCTCAAGAATCTTGAGGCAGGAAGTTTTCTTTACTGCAGAGGTATTTAGCAGTGTTTCTGTCCTACAGATGTAGCTGTTAGTGGGTGCTTACAATGATCAGCTTTTATTTATTTATGTAAAATCTTTATCCTAAAAGGAAAAAAACAACTGTTGCTGTAATTCGTTAGTGTATTTAATTTTATTTCCCTCCTCCTAGACTGACAATGCTGCTGTCCAAGGGTGTCTCTGTTGCTCCTTCATCCAGAATGCAGGCACTGTGATACAGGAGGTGTGTTACTGGCCAAATCACCAGGTGAAAACAGAGGGGAAAGCCTAAAAAAAAGAAAACAAATGCAGCCACCACACCTAAGGATTGGTAAGCTGCAATACATTACGTTTTTTGGTTTTGGGTTTAATGCAACTCTAATGTGGGAAAAAAACACAGTATGAGGAAGATGTGCACCTGCAACTAAACAATACTAATTTATTAGAACAATTGAGTAATAATGTTACAAAAAATATTTAAAAAAGGATTGGAGAATAGTCCATATGGAGGTATGGATGTCCCTATGAGGTACCTCATCATATCTGGAATCCATTCCATAACAAATCGGAAAGGGGGAATACAGTACAGGCATACCGCACTTTTAAGTACACAATGGGGTTTATTTACTACAGCTGGAAAGTGCAAAATCAGGCTCACTTCTGCATAGAAACCAATCAGCTTCTAACCCCAGCTTGTTCAATTAAGCTTTGGTAATAAAACCTGGAAGCTCATTGGTTTCTATGCAGAAGAGAGCCTGATTTTGCACTTTCCAGCTTTAGTAAATAAACCCCATTGTGTACTTAAAAGTGGGGTATGCCTGTACAGCTTTAATGGGTGTCAGTAATGTGTTTTGTACCATGGACATCATGTGACTTCATAAAATAATTTTTCAGGAAAAGGGGAAATAAATCATTGGGGATTTTTTAACCACTTCCCGCAGGCAGTACGTCATATGACGTCATGGACTTTGAGTGGGGATATCTGGATAAGGCCTGCAGCTACAGGCATCATCCAGATATCATATTTTTCCGCCAGTGATTCTGTGCACTGTAATGCTGCCTACACACGATCAGAATTTCGTCCCACAAAACACAGATGAGAGTTTTTTGTCGGAAAATGCGACCGTGTGTACGCTCCATCGGACTTTTGCTGGCGAAATTCCAGGAGGCAAAAGATTGAGAGCATGCTCTCAATTTTTCGGTCGGGAAAAGTTCCTTTCCGAAAATGCATTAGTCTGTGGCGATTCCGATGTGCAAAATTCCTACGCATGCTCGTAAACAATTCAACGCATGCTCGGAAGCATTGAACGTAATTTTCTTGGCTCGTCGTAGTGTTGTACGTCACCGCGTTCTTGACGGTCGTAATTTCAGCGAACTTTTGCGTGACCGTGTGTATGCAAGGCAAACTTGAGCGGAATCCCGTCGGAAAAGCGATCATATCTTTTTCTGACAAGTAAAAAACGATATTGTGTACACGGCATAAGAACAATCATAGTGGTAGTTCAGATGCTTGATCATTCTTACAGGTGGCGGGAGAGGACATCCCCCCCTCCCTCCACCCTCCGCTGCTTTTCCCGACTCACCTGTGAGATCGGTGAGCCGGAGAATGCATCGGTTGCCGCCGGAAGTTTACCATAGAGATTTCTGGTGACCAGATGGTCCCCAGTCATCTCTATGACCCTCAGAGGCCCATTATGACTTCACCTCCAGGCCGACAGAAGTAAACAAAGCTGAGGACGTGGCTATAAAGGCTAAGAGAGTTTTTTTTTTATCTCGGCCTTTCCAGCCTGTGTTGTACGTCACTGCGTTATTGACGGTCGTAATTTCAGCAAACTTTTGCGTGACCGTGTGTATGCAAGGCAAACTTGAGCGGAATCCTGTCGGAAAAGCCGTCATATCTTTTTCTGACAAGTAAAAAACGATCGTGTGTACACGGCATAAGAACAATCATAGTGTTAGTTCAGATGCTTGATCATTCTTACAGGCGGCGGGAGAGGACATCCCCCCCTCCCTCCACCCTCCGCTGCTTTTCCCGACTCACCTGTGAGATCGGTGAGCCGGAGAATGAATCGGTCGCCGCCAGAAGTTTACCATAGAGATTTCTGGTGACCAGATGGTCCCCAGTCATCTCTATGACCCTCAGAGGCCCGTTATGACTTCACCTCCAGGCCGACAGAAGTAAACAAAGCCGAGGACGTGGCTATAAAGGCTAAGGGAGTTTTTCTTTTATCTCGGCCTTTCCAGCCTGAAGGAGAGAAAGAGGAGCTGTCACGCACTATTCCTATTACAAGGGATGTTTACATTCCTTGTAATAGGAATAAAAGTGATCAAAAAATTTTTTTCTAAAAAGAAACTGTAAAAATAAAAAAAAATAGTAAAATAAAGAATCAAAAAAATAAATAACATTTTTAAAGCACCCCATCCTTGATTGCTCACGCACAGAAGCGAACGCATACGTAAGTCGCGCCCACATATGTAAACGTCGTTCAAATCACACGTGAGGTATCACCGTGTGCGTTAGAGCAAAAGTAGCTATTCTAGCCCATGACCTTTTCTGTAACTCTAAACATGTAACCTGTAACAAATCTTAAGAGTGTGCGCAATTTTAAAGCGTGACATGTTAGGTATCTATTTACTCAGCGTAACATCATCTTTCACATTATACAAAAAAATTGGGCTAACTTTACTGTTTTGGTTTTTTAAATTCATGAAACAGTTTTTTTTCCCAAAAAAACACGTTTGAAAAATTGCTTTGCAAATACCGTGTGACATAAAAAGTTGTAACGACCGCCATGTTATTCCTTAGGGTCTTTGCTAAAAAAAAAAACATTACCATGTTTGGGGGTTCTGAGTAATTTTCTAGAAAAAAAATGATAATTTTTACATGTAGGAGCAAAGTGTTTGGAATATAGATTCACATATCGTGTTTTTTTTTTTTTTTTAATTGCATTATCTGTAAATAACTTTTGGTTTAATCATTTCTACTACAGGTAAACCACAGGATTGGTAATGGGTGCCAAGTATCTATCCAGCTTTGCAAACCTATTTGCAGATGAGTACGTGAATGTTTTTAACCACTTGCTGCCCGCCCTATTACCAAAGGACAGCGGCAAAGTGGTTTGATATTCCTGACCGGACGTCATATGACGTGATCAGGAATATTGAGCCGCTGCGCGCCCCCAGGGGTGCGCATTGTGGCGAGCGTTGTTGCGGGGTGTCAGTCTGACACCCTGCAACACCGATCTAGGTAAAGAGTCTCTGATGGAGACTCTTTACCACGTGATCAGCCGTGTCCAATCATGGCTGATCACGATGTAAATAGAAAGAGCCGGTGAACAGCTTTTCCTCACTCGCGTCTGACAGACGCAAGTAGAGGAGAGACGATCGGCTGCTCTCCTGACAGGGGGGCTGTGCTGATTGTTTATCAGCACAGCCCCCCCTCGGATCCCTCCCAGGACCACCAGGGAAGCCGCCCAGGACCACCAGGGAAGCCATCCACACTGGACCACCAGGTATGCCCCTAGACCCCCAGGAAAATGCCAATCTGTGCCCAGGCAGCTGCCAATCTGTGCCCAGGCAGCTGCCAATCAATGCCCACTCCAATGCCTACCACTGCCAGTGCCACCAGGGATGCCCATCAGTGCCTCATATCAGTGTCGCGTATCAGTGCCCATCAGTGCCACGTATCAGTGCCCATCAGTGCCCAGCAGTGCCGCCTATCAGTGCCCATCAGTGCCGCCTATCAGTGCCGCCTATCAGTGCCAACCTATCAGTGCTCAGCAGTGCCGCCTTTCAGTGCCCATCAGTGTCGCCTATCAGTGCCCATCAGTGCCAGCCAGTGCCACCCAGTGCCACCCATAAGTGCCCATCAGTGCAGCCTGTCAATGCCCATCAGTGCTGCATATCAGTGCCACCCATCAATGCCGCCTACCAGTGCCCATCAGTGCCACATATCAGTGCCCATCGTCAGTGCCCGTCAGTGCCCGCTCATTGGTGCCACCTCGACGGTGCCGCCGTAGCAGTGCCTGTCAGTGCCGCCTTATCAGTGCCCATCAGTGAAAGAGAAAACTTACTTATATACAAATTTTTTTAACAGAAACAAAAGCAAAACTTTTATTTTTTTTAAAAATTTCGGTCTTTTTTTATTTGTTTAGCAAAAAATAAAAACCTCAGAGGTGATCAAATACCACCAAAAGAAAGCTCTATTTGTGGGAACAAAATGATAAAAATTTAGTTTGGGTACAGTGTAGCATGACCGCTCAATTGTCATTCAAACTGCGACATCGCTGAAAGCTGAAAATTGGTCTGGGCAGGAAGGTGTCTAAGTGCCCTGTATTGAAGTGGTTAAACAACATAGATTTATCAAGGGTAAATTGTCAATTTGGAAAATGTACATGAGCAATTGCCTTCTAAAGTAGACAGAGGATGCTGTACAAGATTTTGCTATTTATATTAAAGAATCTAAATTTTTAATATTCTTTTATGATCCCAACAGTATGTGCCATTTCAACTATGGCTAAAGAAAATTCCTGAAATACATTTTGCAGTACGATTTACAAGTGGTTAATCAAGGGTGCGTATCTGGGAAGTGCTTAACGGATTATAAGTAGAACAGAATATCTCTTTGGATAAAAGGATTCCCCTGGAAAAAGCTGAAAAAACAAAGCCCAGGTTGGGATTTTGTTTTAGGCATGCT
This sequence comes from Aquarana catesbeiana, assembly GCF_042186555.1. Taxonomy (NCBI): domain Eukaryota; kingdom Metazoa; phylum Chordata; class Amphibia; order Anura; family Ranidae; genus Aquarana; species Aquarana catesbeiana. The sequence continues at coordinate 284,581,234 of NC_133324.1, forward strand.
GGTTGATCTAATCCCCTTTGTGAATACAATAAATTGAGCTTTAATATCATTTCATTGCATCTGCACCATCTGCTTTCTGTCACTGCTCGTAGTTTGTATTTCTACCTGATCACTTTGGAGACACAGAGGAAAAAAATTAGCTGTATTGCAGGGATATTGGCAGAGAGGATTGTTTGGAAATCGGTGGGGTTGCTTTATACACTTTGCAGCACATGGATTTTGGAGGCCCAGACTAAAATGGCTTTTGGAAGCAGCTGGTATTAAAGGTGTTCTTAGTTACAAGAGGAACAACCTCAGAGGGCAGCAAGTGGTGAGATTGGTATTGGTTATATTTTAAAATACAATGGTGTATGTTTAATAAACCATGTTAATTATCACAGTTCTCTTAACACTCTCTAATAGCTGCTATCTCACAACCTTCAACACCTAATTACCGCGGATTAGGTTTTAGTGATATGTCAATCTACTGAGATGTGATTTCGCTTTTGGATTTATTTAGTGAAAGTAAAGGCCCGCACACACGATCGGACTTTTTGACAACAAACATGCAAATTAGCTGTTTTAAGGCAACATCCGACCGTGTGTACGCTCCATCGGACAAACTTTTTCGGTTTTCATCGGACTTTTGTTGGCTGTGCAAATGGACAAACTTTCCGGCAACAAAAGTCCGATCGTGTGTACACAAAACCATTGGATTTTTGTACAAACTACAAACACGCATGCTCAGAACCAATGCAAAAGATCAGACAACAATACAGAAGTTGACCAAAGGGTGGCGCCGGAGAATTGAACGTCCTCTTTTTGAAGTGTCATCAGTACGTTGAAACGTCACTACGTTCATGTTTGTTGCCGAAAAAGTCCTGCCGTGTGTATGCTTAATTAGTTTACGGCCAACGCCCTTTGTACAAATATCTTCGGGAAAGTTTGTACAAAGTCCGATCATGTGTATGAGGCTTAAGACTGTACTTCAACATATGTACTGCTGTTCCTTCATGCACTGGTTCCTGGTTATTTCTTAATACTATGCAGCAGGCTGTAAAATATTAAATACAGACATTCATTTACATTTATAGAGGTTAAGAAAGTTCTTAAGACACAACCTTTGTTATAATTTGGAGTCATATGCACAGTGCATAAGGAACATTACACTTTATCCTTGTTTCCTAAGGACTGCCAAATGTTGTACATTGTCAGTGATTTTTTTCTGAATAAAACTATAACTTCAGTTCAGTTTGAAATACATTTTCTTCTGGATTAACAATATACCTTGCAAGGATATTACCCAATGCACATTTATAGAGTTTTTCTTCTAAAGTAACTCATGCTTACCTTACTTTGTTGTATTGGCAATTACGTAGGCTGAAAGGGAAAAGTACAGTTTTAAAACATTAGTAGTGGAGGAGTCTTTAAAAGTATTTCACCAAAAAACACACCTATTGCGTGAGGTGCCCCAAATGTGATTTGCAGCTCAAAAAAATAATGATCTACTTTCAGAAGTAGCAAAATTACGTTTTTAGGGCATTTAGTGTGCTAAATGCCCCGGGTTGTTGTATTGACAATTTCATTTTTCGTTTCAATATTTTTATTAATGATTTTCACAAAGAGTAAAGAAATGCCAATAAAGGTTTCAAATAATACCCAATTTCCACAACATGAAATGCATATATACTGTAACAAAAACAAGAGTTTACATTATAATCAATCAAAGGAAAAACAGAAGGTGTATAACACCAAGCTCTACATTAGCTAAGGGCTACTCCTTCTAGAATGAGTATTGTCATCACATCCAAAACCCATAACTGTGGGCTTATGATTTATTCTCAACCATTTACAGTATAGCAATTACAGCCTATGGAGAGACTGTAAAACCTAGTAATCTCAGTATGTCATTCTATTTTCATGAAAACTATTGGAGTTGATGGAGTTCAGGGAATGCCCTCCACATGGGGAGAGGACGTTCTTTCTTCCAACTGTAAAATCATGTAGTCCGATTATTTCAATTACACAAATAAAGGAAGGAAAAGAAAGGTAAGAAAGAGAAAAAGAAGGGAAAGGGGTGGGTGGGGAAGAGAAGGAGACTCTGTGCTCTGGCCACCAGAAAGCTTTCTAGTCAGGCATAGTCCAAGGATCATTTGTCAAGTATCTGATCGCTTTGGAGACACAGAGGAAAACAATTAGCTGTATTGCAGGGATATTGGCAGAGTGGATTGTTTGGAAATTGGTGGGGTTGCTTTATACACTTTGCAGCACATGGATTTTGGAGGTCCAGACTAAAATGGCTTTTGGAAGCAGCTGGTATTAAAGGTGTTCTTAGTTACAAGAGGAACAACCTCAGAGGGCAGCAAGTGGTGAGAGGGTATTGGTTATATTTTAAAATACAATGGTGTATGTTTAATAAACCATGTTAATTATCACAGTTCTCTTAACTCTCTCTAATAGCTGCTATCTCACAACCTTCAACACCTAATTACCGCGGACTAGGTTTTAGTGATATGTCAATCTACTGAGATGTGATTTCGCTTTTGGATTTATTTAGTGAAAGTAATGCCCTGGACACACGATCAGGCTTTCCGACAACAAAACCGTGAATTTTTGTTCGAAGGATGTTGGCACCAACTTGACTTGCATACACACGGTCACACAAATGTTGGCCAACAATTACAAACGTGGTGATGTACAAGACCTACGACGAGCCGAGAAAAAGGAAGTTCAATAGCCAGTGCGGCTCCTCCTGCTTGATTCCGAGCATGCGTGAACTTTTGTGCATCGGATTTGTGTACACACGATCGGAGATTCCGACAACAAAGTTTTGAGAACCTGCTAGCCAACATTTTTTGGCGGAAAGTCCGACAACAAGTGTTCGATGGAGCATACACACAGTCGGACTTTCAGCCAACAAGCTCACGTCCAACATTTGTTGTCGGAAAATCTGACCGTGTGTATGGGGCATAATGCTGTGTACACACGACCGGACTTTACGGCATACTTTGCCCGGCGAAATTTTCGACAGACTTTACGACGGACTTTCCGAATGAATGGACTTGCCTACACACGATCAATCAAAGTCCGACGGATTCTGAGATTGTAGGCCACACCCACCCACAAAACACTTTCCCCATATACAATTTAAATAAATAATACACAAACATCCATCTTTTTTGGCAAGAAAATTGGCCGCGACACCTTTTATTGGTTTTAAACAATGAAATAATTCATAACTCTTTTATTATATCATAACTTCATAAATCCAAACATATTTCCATCTGCTCAGTTATTAGAACTCGAGCAGTAGCAGAATTTAAATAAAAACAACAGTCCCCCCCAGAATCCGGGGTGACCCTACCACATAATAGGTGTTCGCGACTGGGGCGGGAGGGAGGGAGCTTCAATTTCTTTCTTGGTCCAGTGGGAAAGAGGAAAAGCCTCTTTCCTGCTGACCTTTTATAGCCTATCCCCACTTCCAGCACTTTCCATGCGCTCTGATTGGTTCTTCCCAGGTACCTCAGCTCAGCTTCCTTAAAGGGGCAGCCGCCCTAAATTACCTATAGCTAAAGCTGCTAAATTAAATAATCTAAATGTGGTGGGGAGGCCACAACCTCAAGAAAGTGGACCCATATTGCGCCCCCTTTTTCATGAGATTGTAGGCCACACCCACCCACAAAACACTTTCCCCATATACAATTTAAATAAATAATACACAAACATCCATCTTTTTTGGCAAGAAAATTGGCCGCGACACCTTTTATTGGTTTTAAACAATGAAATAATTCATAACTCTTTTATTATATCATAACTTCATAAATCCAAACATATTTCCATCTGCTCAGTTATTAGAACTCGAGCAGTAGCAGAATTTAAATAAAAACAACAGCCCACACGGCGGGCTTGAACATCAAGCCCGGCCCCCCCCCACCGCCGCGGCCACGGCACTTTCTATACTATACTGCAGCCCCAGATTGAATATATCCAGACCAACCTCTGATAAATGGACTCCATCCGGCCTGTACAAACCCGGGTAACCACCTTCAAGATCCACATGCCGATAGGATAAACCATTAATCAGAGGCATAAATTTTTCAAGAGCCCTATTGACTCTTTTCCTCATTTTTTCCATGACCCTCCTCTGATCTGAGGAGAGCCACGAAAGCCGAGGGACTATCTCTGAAAAGACTAGAGTTGTACCTGGGGAAGTGATACAAAAGCGCTGGAGATCCTGTTTAATCATGAACAATAATTCTAGAGTCTTAACTTTTCCCAAATCATTGCCACCCAAGTGAATAACCAAAATGGATGGCATGGGCCATAATTGACACAACCTTGTTAGGTGAAAATAAAGTTGGTGCCACTGAAGGCCTCTTATGCCCTGCCAATATAACTTAAAAGAGTCCGGCTGCAGGGACAAATTCGTTGAGTAACTGCGTTGCGCCGCTCTCTTTCGTGCCCAGTATATAAAAGAGTGTCCCAGAATCCAAACTGTGTGCTGAAAACCTGAAATTCAAATAAACAAATTAGGCCTAACATATAAACGAAAACAATGGGACTTCCACCTCCCCATTTCTTTAATGTCAGAATCTGGTAACCCTACCCGGGCCGCCTCAGAAGCTGCGCCTATTCTAAATGAGTGGGAGGAAAATTTCAAGTTGGTTAATCCCAACTGTACCAAGCATTTCTTAAAAACTGCATCAAATTGAAATTTCGTAAGTGGCATTGAATTAGCATGAATAAGAAAAAACCCCTTACCTAAAGGTCTAATCCCCATAAATTGTTTAACTGCCTCTACAGGGCACACGATTCTGTCCTCTTGTACGCACAGGTTGACCCACCTGCCTTTGCCACATTGATCCGTTTTAGACTGCTGCAGCCAAATATGCACTCCCAATTGGTCAACCAATACTTGCTCAAATCGAATTCCTGAAGTCCCTTGTTTATTTGCTGGAACTAGTTCCGAGATACGGAAAGCACCAAAAAAGGCTAATACGAAAGCCGTTTTGAAAAGTAGCGCTTCATACTTAGAGAAGCAAACCATTGCAGTAACCTTGCAAAGGCCACGAAGGATATCCAAGGAGATAGGTCGTCTACTGTCTGAAACAAAAGTCAACCTCCTGTAACCCTTCAGTGCCTGTTTAACGGAAAAATAAGACGTGCAAGGTTGCAAACCTAATAACCTAAAGAAAAATGAAATGCCAGCCAGCGTTTTTGACACATAACTAAAGGAAAAACGCTGCTGTATTAACTGCGATAAGAAGGCCAAGACAGTTGCTTCAGATGGTTCTCTGAAACTAAAACCTTCAGCACTTGCAAAGGACAACCAGCTTCCCCAGGACGCAGAGTAACTGGACCAAGTCTTGGGCGCCAAGGAACCTTGAATAGCTTCTGCTATAGCACTCAAATCACGTCCCACAGGTGGTCTGGGCACGGGATGCCTGTCACATCTGCCTCTGGAAGCAAACTCCGGAAACGGTCCATCTGCAACCGGGATAAAGAATCAGCAATGTTATTCAGGATCCCAGGAGTATACCTAGCTTTTAACCAAACATTAAATTTGAGGCATCTAAAGACCACTTGTCTTAATATTTTGATCACTAGCAATGAATTAGACGAAAGACAATTAACCGCATATAACACGCCCTTGTTGTCAGTCTCCACTAGAATACGCCTATTTGCAAAATTCGGGCCCCATAACTCCAAGGCCACCAAAATCGGGAACAACTCCAACAACACAACGTTACGGGTGACACCTGTCTGAAACCACAACTCAGGCCAAACTGCACAGCACCAATGTGTTCTCCAAATAACACCAAAGCCTATGGATCCTGCCGCATCTGTAAACAAACGGAAATCTGAGGCTATCACAAATTCAGATTGGAAAAAGGACCTCCCATTATAACATTCCAAGAAGCTAGCCCAGACCATCAGATCTTCTTTCAGAGGGGTAGTCAATCTAATGTGATCCAAAGGGGATTTCATACCAGAGATTGCCAGATAAAGGCGCCGAGAAAAAATCCTGCCAACCGGCATAATTCTACAAGCAAAAGCCAAAATTCCTAACAGCGATTGCATCTCTTTCAACCGAACTTTCTTCTTTTTCAATACCCACATAATCAGCCATTTTAATTTCTTCAATTTTACTTCAGGCAAACGAAACTCCATCATACACGTGTCAATTTCGATACCCAAGAATTCCATCGTCGTGCTGGGCAAGCAAGTCTTTTCATCCGCTAAAGGCACACCAAAATCTCGAGACATATTCTGAAATGACAATAACAACTCCAAGCAACTTGAAGAGTCAGCTGGCCCGACAAATAAAAAGTCATCAAGATAGTGAACTACACTATCCATACCCGATTGAACACAAAGACACCAATGCAAAAACGTGGAAAACGCCTCAAAATAAGAACATGACAGCGAACATCCCATTGGGAGACATTTGTCAAAGAAATATTGACCTTCAAAGAAAAAACCTAAGGAATTAAAAGCTGATGGGGAAATAGGCAGGAGGCGAAAAGCTGATTTTATGTCGGCTTTTGCCAACAATGCTCCAGGGCCGAATGATCTAATTTTCCGGACTGCGTCTTCAAAAGTCGCGTACGAAACCGAACACAAATTCCCATCAATATCATCATTCAATGACTCTCCTTTCGGGAAAGACAAATGGTGTATGATGCGGAATGCGTTAGGTTCCCGCTTAGGAACCACTCCTAATGGGGAAATACGGAAATTACTAAAAGGCGGATGTTCAAAAGGCCCCGCAATTCGCCCTCCCGCAAGTTCCTTGGCCAACTTATCCCTCACCACCTGTGGAAAAAATTGAACAGATTTCAGATTTTCAACCATTTTACACCCAGTGCCCAAAAATGAAGGTAAGGGAAAACCGTTGGAAAATCCTTCAATGAGCAAACGCGCTGTCACCTTGTTTGGGTATCTGTCCAGCCACGGGCACATTCTTTCCAGCCTCACAGGCGTGCAGGCTTTTAGAAAAAATATCCCTTTGTGCTGGACCAGAACCCACCGCCGCAATCTTTTTAAAACACTTTGCTGCTGGATGCGCTCCAGCACAAAAAGAACATTCATGCTTATACCTGCACGCTGCATTCCAGCGACATTGGCCATCATTGAATGCAAAACAACATCCTTTCCTAAAAGCTGTATTGGAAGGGTTAGCCGTGGGCTGTTTAGGAACTACCTGCTTCTGGGGTAGTATTAAATTGAGCCAAAGCCCCACATCTTTCATTCCCCACCTAAGTGATGGGTGTATGGACAATTTCTGACGGAAAGACTCGTCATAATAAAACCAGCCTAGGCCACCAAAATTCTTATAAGCCTCTAGGATATGGTCCAGATGCTGAAAAAGGCCCCCGCACAATTCTGGGTGCTTTTCAGCCATTATGCCAGAATAGATGCAATAAGCTTGCAACCAATTATTGAATGACCTGGCCACCGGCCTGCGCCTGTCATCCTCGCACCTCTCTTCTCCCCTCTTTTCTGCTCTGACCATAAACTCCTTATGAGCCGGCAGGAGAGAAAGAATATCTAAGTACTCTCCCTTCCAAATTTTTTCTTTAACTACTATGCTCAAATGATACCCCAAAGGAGACATCTCGCAGGGCATAACATCTTTCATGCAGGACTCAGGGACATTAACCTGGGCAGGCGCAGCTGTGTGCAATGGCTCAGGGACTACATTTGCATTCTGCATACCAATGCTAAAATCAGTCATAGAATTGTGCTGTGCTAAACTGACAGGAGAAGTAGAAAGTACAGCAGTTTGAGGGTTAACGGGCATAGAAGACAGAATAGGAGAAACAGCAGGAACTGAGATTTTATGAAACAGTGTTTGAACAAGGGAGGACAGAGATCCCACTAACCCAGATAACACATTTATTTGTTCTAACTCACCAGCTGCTGGAGGTTGTACCATATTTTGCTGTACCTCAGCCTCCAGCAGCACTTCAGGGTCCGGGACTTGAGCAGCCTGCCCGACCTGTAACTGCCCAGGCACCTCTGAGCACCGAGTGCCTTGCTGCATTGCTTCAGCTGTTTGCTGACAAGGAGCCTGTATGTTGTGCTGCCTTCCCCTAGAGTCACTTGTGAGCTGCTGGGACTGTCCCCGCTGTCCTCTTCTTCCTGCTGGCGACTGTGAACAAGTCCGCCTCTTCTTTGTGTTCCGGCGGCTCCTAGATGACACGCCGCCGCCATCCTCCTGCGTCCCTCTCAGCTGTTCCCGAGTCTCTTCAGTAACCTCCGGAGCTTCTATGCTTCGCTCCGGAGGCGCGCTCCTCCTCCCTCTCTCTCTCAGTGATGGCACCTGCTGTATCCGCCCTGCATCTTGTGGATACGCCTGCATACCTCCCACTGCTGAGCTGCCTCCACCTCCCTCTTCAGGCTGTAAGCTTTCTTCCTGTGAGGACAGCGCCAGACAGCGCCGCAACCATGTCTCCCCTCCTGCACTGCCAGCTTTCTCAAGGAGCTGCATCACCAGGGACTCCATTATAAAGTGGGGTAAGAGAGAGCCTTACTTGTGAGAGCTTCAATTTCTTTCTTGGTCCAGTGGGAAAGAGGAAAAGCCTCTTTCCTGCTGACCTTTTATAGCCTATCCCCACTTCCAGCACTTTCCATGCGCTCTGATTGGTTCTTCCCAGGTACCTCAGCTCAGCTTCCTTAAAGGGGCAGCCGCCCTAAATTACCTATAGCTAAAGCTGCTAAATTAAATAATCTAAATGTGGTGGGGAGGCCACAACCTCAAGAAAGTGGACCCATATTGCGCCCCCTTTTTCATTACGTGATGACGTACACCGGACTAAAACAAGGAAGTTCATAGCCAATAGCTGCCATAGCGTCGGTTTTTGTCCGTCAGACTAGCATACAGACGAGCGATCTTTTCGACCGGACTCGAGTCCGTCGGATAGACTTGAAACATGTTTCAAATCTAAGTCCGTCAAACTTTTGAGAAAACAAAGTCTGCTGGAGCCCACACATGATCGAATTGTCCGACAAAATCCGGTACGCCGGACCAAGTATGCCATAAAGTCCGATCGTGTGTACGCGGCATGAGACTACTTCAACATATCTACTGCTGTTCCTTCATGCCCTGGTTCCTGGTTATTTCTTAATACTATGCAGCAGGCTGTAAAATATTAAATACAGACATTCATTTACATTTATAGAGGTTAGGAAAGTTCTTAAGACATAACCTTTGTTATAATTCGGAGTCATATGCACAGTGCATAAGGAACATTACACTTTATCCTTGTTTCCTAAGGACTGCCAAATGTTATACATTGTCAGTGATTTTTTCTGAATAAAACTATAACTTCAGTTCAGTTTGAAATACATTTTTTTCTGGATTAACAATATACCTTGCAAGGATATTACCCAATGCACATTTATAGAATTTTTCTTCTAAAGTAACTCATGCTTACCTTACTTTGTTGTATTGGCAATTACGTAGGCTGAAAGGGAAAAGTACAGTTTTAAAACATTAGTAGTGGAGGAGTCTTTAAAAGTATTTCACCAAAAAACACACCTATTGCGTGAGGTGCCCCAAATGTGATTTGCAGCTCAAAAAAATAATGATCTACTTTCAGAAGTAGCAAAATTACGTTTTTAGGGCATTTAGTGTGCTAAATGCCCCGGGTTGTTGTATTGACAATTTCATTTTTCGTTTCAATATTTTTATTAATGATTTTCACAAAGAGTAAAGAAATGCCAATAAAGGTTTCAAATAATACCCAATTTCCACAACATGAAATGCATATATACTGTAACAAAAACAAGAGTTTACATTATAATCAATCAAAGGAAAAACAGAAGGTGTATAACACCAAGCTCTACATTAGCTAAGGGCTACTCCTTCTAGAATGAGTATTGTCATCACATCCAAAACCCATAACTGTGGGCTTATGATTTATTCTCAACCATTTACAGTATAGCAATTACAGCCTATGGAGAGACTGTAAAACCTAGTAATCTCAGTATGTCATTCTATTTTCATGAAAACTATTGGAGTTGCCCTCCACATGGGTTGAGGACGTTCTTTCCTCCACAACTGTAAAATTATGTAGTCCGATTATTTAAATTACACAAATAAAGGAAGGAAAAGAAAGGTAAGAAAGAGAAAAAGAAGGGAAAGAGGTGGGTGGGTAAGAGAAGGAAACTCTGTGCTCTGGCCACCAGAAAGCTTTCTAGTCAGGCATAGTCCAAGGATCATTTGTCAAGTATCTGATCCACGAGCCCCAGACCTTTTCAAACACCTTTATTTTGTCATTTAGGCTTGCCGATAACCATTCATTTATCATTAGCCAGGAAAGCTTGTGTTTGAGCTGGTCAAATGGTATGGTAGCCGACTTCCAATTCCTGGCTATGGTGATTTTAGTGGGACAATTTCATTTTTGACAGTAGACAGTAGAAAATCACATCAACTTGAGAAGACTGTAATTTAACTTGAAGCTCAGGTAAAGTAATGATCTAATTTCAGATACAGCAAAATAAGATTTATGGGGAATTTAGTGAACAGAATGTTCCAGTTTACGGTATTGACAAATAATTTTTTGACAATTTTAGAAAATAAGATCAACTATAGGTTGAAATAGAAAGGTATATTTTACTTCATTTGTGTGAGGAGCTTGAAAGTTGAATTGCAGCTCAGAAAAAGTACTTATATAATTTCAGAAGCAGCAAAATAAGATGAGGAATTTTTGGGGGTTACATGTAGAGAATTCCCCAGGTTGTTGTATTGACAATTTAATTTTTAACAGTATTAGAAAATCCCTTCAAACATATGCTGAAATGGAACAGTATTTTTAAGAACATTCAATTACAAATTGCCGTGTACATCAATTACATGGAGTAAAACTGGCAACCATAAAAGGAAGTAGGGTTACTACTTGTTTACCATGTCCTGGACCACCGTCTGTAAGAGTAGACATGAGATTATGTACTTCGAGCTCAAGAAAACTTTTTTTTATATCCCATACATACTATTAAAGCGGGGTTACACCCAAATTTTAAACAATATCTGTATGTATTCTCTTCCTTGCCTAGATGCTGACATGCCGTTTAAAAAAATTTAAATCGCCGTAATTACCTTTTATTTTTCTATTCTTCTTTGCACTTCCTGGTTCTCCTCCCGTGGGAGTAGGCGTGTTTCTAGCCTCTCCCAGACTCCTGGGAGCTAGTCTCAGGCTTCCCAGGATGCCACTGAGCATGTGCGGGAACGAGCAGTGAATGCTGGGAGCACAGCATTCACCACATCCAGGAAATAAATGCTTGTGGGCTTCAAATGCCCACAATGAAGATGGAAACCGCCTGCAGTGAATAATATAAGTTATTCTTTCCGACTAAATCTGACACAGGCGGACATATTACACACAATATGTGAGTATGTAATGCTGAGAAGAAAAGTTTGTGAATGAACTAAAAAAAAAAAAAAACGATAGATAGGTGGACCCCCGCTTTAAGCGTTTGTCACAGGCAATATAAGTTATATTGATTAGCATACAGTGGCATATAACTTCTACGCTGATAAAATAAAATGACTAAGCCAAAAAATGTTTAAGCTCACAGCAGCATAGTGCAAAAAAAGCTGGCATTTCACTGCATGAATTTCCTGATGACCTGTCTGCAGTGTTAATTTTGTCCACTAAAAACTAAAACAATTTAGATCACTAAAATATGACTAAAACTAAAATGGCATTTTAGTCAAAAGACTATGACTAAAACTAAATCGAAATTTGACGTCAAAAAGCTCATTTGGCTGTACTTCTCCTGTGGATCATAGGAGTACAGTTCGTTCTGCACTCCTGTGACCCACTTTCAGCAGATAGCCTGCTGTCGGCGGACATCACAGAGCCGGTCCAGGCTGAGGAAAGATCGTGATAATTTGAACCCTGGACCAGCACCTGGCTCAGCCTCTCAGCAAGGGCCAGGGCCAGCAGCTCCCAACCCCTCCACAGCCCAGCACTCCAGCTCTGTCCCCAGCACGGGGGCAGAGCTGACAGTCACCAGTGCTCAGGGAATTCTGAGGACCGAGAGATCAGCTGTGTTTGATCGCTCAGTTCCCAGTCTTAGAGCAGGTGGGGAAAAGACGCAGCATCAGACCGATGTTGCATCCACCTAGGTTAGTATAATTCTTTAAAAGAAAAAAAAAAATGAACTTCTCTTTTAACACTGCACTACCACATAAGAATAAGAAGAGGGCATCTACTAAGCTGCTGAAAGAAAAAAAATATCAACATGGGGATAAGGTGCTTTGGAGGGAAGAGCCCCCCTGCCCTAAAGCACCCTACCCCATGTTGAGGGCATGTGGCCTGGTATGGTTCCGGAGGGGGCGCTCGCTTGTCCCCTCCCTTTCCTGACTACCAGGCTGCATGCTGAGATAAGGGCCTGGTATGGATTTTGGGGGGTATGGATTTTAAATTTTGGCATGGGATTCCCCTCAAAATCCAAACCAGAACCAAAAGGCCTGGTATGGACCCCCATGCCGTTTTTTTCCTGATTTTTTTTTTGCCGGGAATTTTTGTTTTAACATTCAGCTGTCAGCGGGGAACTCCGCTGACAGCTGATGACTCATCAGTTGTTAAGGACGCAACGGCCGGTTTCCCGGTTTGGTCCCTAGCAACCAGCTGTTCACAGTTTGTTAAAGAGAAAAAAAAATTGCATAACGCAAGAAAGCTGCATGCAAAAACATATCAAAATTGTGTGTTCCAAATCGCATCAACTGCATAGATGTGAACCTAGGGTAGCTGTGGATTCATGCCTTTTTTTGCACTGTGTAACCAATCAATGTAAGAAACACAATTTGATTATATAACATGAGCTATATTTTTCTAACTCCTCTGATTATTTATTGCCCGTTGATACAATATTAACTTTGTAGAAAGCTCATGTAAAACGTTTCCTTCGCATCTTCCAGTGGTTGAAGGATAGGAGATATTTGGAACTAATATTTTGGTGTGTTGTTTGGAAATTATTAGTTTGCAAATAAAATTAAGGGACAAAATTGTTGCCAACAGTTTACTCCATATATTTGCTTTGACACTGCAAAACAACATGGAATTCATTTGGGTATTCAGTTGTTTCTGGATATGCTGTTTAACTGTTACAAACAGGACACAGATCTGCACTTCAGCAATTACTTTTATTGTAAGTGCAATAATGTTAATTGAATAAGTATAACTAATGTAGTAGTAAAAAAGAAATGAGTTACTAATAAGGTAAACCAAAATTATATCTGTGTTCTGTTATAAACACAAAATTCAGCACTACATAATAAATTCAACACCACACATGCCCAGCCTTCTCCACTTATACTATATATCCGGATTACTAGACGCAGAAGACTCAGAACAGGCTTAACACACTCCAGAGCAGAACGAAAATGGCCATGACAGCCAAGAATAAGCTCCAAGTTCTAGGATTGCCAACCAGCTTTATAATACAAAGAAAGAGGCTGAGCTTGGTTCCATGTATGCTAACACATGGCTTACCTAAGCATGTCAATGACACACTACAGTGCTATGAGAGAAGAGTATAAGTTTGTAAAATACTTTTTAACTCTCTAAATACTCCACAACCACCTCCCCACCCCCCGTCTCCCAATTAAAAGTTTAATGTAACCCAGCGGCGGCTGGTGCTCAATATTTTAGGGGGGCGGCAAACAACCTTGGCCCCCTCACTCGCACTATCCCCCCCTTCCCTCAGATGGGAAGGCAGCAATCCATGGCCTCACATTAGGAGGACAATGACAAGGTGGTGCTGGATCCGGGTAGGGCTCCTGGAAGCTGGAAGAGGTTGTTGCTGCCCCTCCACCCCTCCACCTACTAAAATTTGCCGAGGGAAGAGCCGGGGGCCATTGCTTCTCCTCCCGGCTGAAAAGGAAGCGAGTCCTGAGACCTGATTGGCTGGGAGTCCTAAAACACCCTGGCCAATCGGGTCTCAGGACCCGCTTCCTAATTGGCTGGGAGGAGAAGCAGGAAGACATTAGCGAATTTTAATTCGCTAAGGTCACACAACTGGGTGGGCTCAGGGCACAGTGCTCTGCGCCCCAAGCCCACCCTTTTTTAAGCCAATTAGAGCCTCAGGCTCTAATCACGTGCTTCAAAAAAAAAAAACTCACATTGAAATCCAATGCCCTGCATGGAGATTAGGGGCTGGGCGCATGGATTAGGGGGAGCGGCTTCCACTGATGTAACCAGTGACTAAAGCTGGCCATAGATGAGTTGAACACAAACAAAAAAAATCAATATTCACTTGTTTAAACTGGCTCTGCCTTTGCAACCCAGGGGCAGCAAACACAGGGAACAATAGAAGAATTCAGCATAAATTAACATAAAAAATTACATATTTTTTAACCGCTTGACGACCACCCGCCATCGATTGATGGCTGCACGATGGCATTCCTGCGCGAATCACTGTAGCTGTACAGCGGGCGCTTTAAGGAGTGTAGGGCGTGCGCCCGCGACGTGACGTAGGAGCTTGTGTGCCGCTGGCTACTCGCGATTGCTCCTGAGAAGGAGAGAATGGAGATCTGTCAATGTAAACAGACAGATCTCCATTCTGTCAGGGGTGAGGAGAGCGATCTGTTGTTCCTAATGCTTAGGAACAACGATCGCTCTCCTCACCCAGGCAGTCCCATCCCCCCACAGTTAGAATCACTCCCTAGGTAACACAATTAACCCCTTGATCGCCCCCTAGTGTTAACCCCTTTCGTGCAATTTACATTTATACAGTGATCAGTGGCTATTTATAGCACTGATCGCTGTATAAATGTCAATGGTCCCAAAATAGTGTCAAAAGTGTCCAATCTGTCCACCACAATGCCGCAGTCCTGATAAAAATCGCAGATCATCGCCATGACTAGTAAAAAAAAAAAAAAAATTAAAACTGCCATAAATCTATCCCCTATTTTGTAGATGCAATAACTTTTGCGCAAACCAATCAATATATGCTTATTGTCATTTTTATTACCACAAATATGTAGAAGAATACATATCGGCCTAAACTGAGGAAGACATTTTTTTTTATATATATTTTTGGGGGATATTTATTATAGCAAAAAGTAAAAAATATTGCTTTTTTTCAAAATAGTCCATCTTTTTTTGTTAATAGCGCAAAAAGTAAAAACCGCAGAGGTGATGAAATACCACCAAAAGAAAGCTCTATTTGTGGTGAAAGAAGGACATAAATTTTGTTTGGGTACAGCGTCGCACGACTGCGCAATTGTCAGTTAAAGTAACGCAGCGCCGTATCGCAAAAAATGGCCCGGTCAAGAAGGGGGTAAATTCATCCGGGGCGGAGGTGGTTAAGTATCGTTTTTTCTTTGCCTGTTTCTTTGAATATTCAAAAAGGCAGACAGTAAATTATATTATTACACACGGAATTTTAAGAAAATCACACTTTTTTCTTTTCCATCATGTAAGGGGGATTACAATTGGGCAGATACTGGCGCCAAACTGTGCAAGTCCCCGTCCCGCTTCTACTTATTGCTGGGAAACTCTCTGTCATATTGGGTCATACTTCTGGTCTGTGGCCCGCTCACGACATCCCCAGTCAGAGGCTTCACTATTTGAGAATAAAGGAATGTCCACATACAAATGTGTTTTCCTGCACTCAACTGTAACTTTTCTGTGACATATCATATTGACATACTTGCAGAATCCTCAGCGTGGATTGCCACAAGCCAGGTTAGACATTCTGTAGCCGCCATTTCAGCGCAGATTGCAGGTACACATCCTTAAGCCATCTTCCCTCTATACCTCCATTCTCCTCCTTGGAAGCACCCTGTATACTAATTCGACCAAGTCACAGGACCTATAGCTGAGGGTGAGGGGAGATCAAAGTGCTTTCTTTAGTATACCATTCTCTTTCCAGCGTCCTTTCTATAACTCTGTCCAGTCGGACACACTCCCAGATGGCATACTCACTCCCAGGCTTCACCACTACTCACATGGACCCTGTCCAGGCCTCCAAGGCCATATACACCCTGCTGTATGACCTGCAAAGAAGGCCAGGGAAGGCAGGTTGACTGCAGAAATTTCTTCCATGTTCTGTAACACCTCGTCTGGGACTTCAGCCCTGCAAAGGGCCCTTTAGATCAGCATTGCAGGAGACTATATCTTAGAAGCTCTGGGGTATCTCACTCCCATGCTCCGTCTACCAAGGGCTCCCCCCACCACTGTCATTTATGTGGCCACTAACCTCACCCAAAACAGCACTAGATGGGGCTTTTCTCTAATAGGGAAGTTAACACCTAATTACAACTTTCCCTTTACCATACTATCTGGTAATAGAGCCACTTAGTGGCAGACAAGCTAACTGCACCTGCCAACACTCCACCCCTTTAAATATGACTTGTCCCTGTGCCATGTAGGAAACCACACACAGGAAGAGTTCAAGGTATAATAGTTCATATACCTGGCACCACACTTGAACTGTTATGTAGAGATACATCTAGGCATGGTAGTCCATATGCCTGGTACTGTGGACCCCCTGATACTAGAATTATTGCTGTCACTATGACGTTTGCAGCGATACCTCACATGCATGGTGTCACTGTTTACATGTGCATGCCAGACCTAGGCGCGTGCTTTCATTTGTGTGCAAGCACGGGGGAACAGCGTTGCTTTTACGTTTTTTTGTTATTTTTTTATTTAAATTTTTTTACCTTTTTTCTATCACAAGGGGTAATGCTGTCTGTGTCCCCATTTCACCTGCTTCTTGTTCTGACACCAGTCACCTGCACAGGAATGTGGAGTAACCTCCCAAGTGGAAACACAAAACATCAATAAACATTTTACAAAGATTTTAACTCTTCACCATGCTACTAGAAAATGTATTTTTATTGCTGTCTGTGTCCCCATTGGAGAGGTTTCCCTTCCATACCTGATTAACCATACACCCATCAAATTAGACTTTTCCTGAATAGAGACAGAGACAACAATAAAAAGTTGGTAAGAAGAAATGTGGATATTAGAGGCAACAGCCCACAGCCAAGATAAACAAGGAGATTGAAATAAGTGCATGTCTCTTTAATTATTTAGAATATTTTAATAAAGATCTAAAGGTAACCCGACACGTTTAATGGATTTGTGTGCTCTTCCTCAGGGCTAATCAATATGTGAACAGAGAGCCACAGGAGACGTTCATTTGAAAAAATACAGTGTTTGGCAGAAATCCAGATGAGATACTTATTCACCTTGGCTATGGTCTTTGCTACATTCCTTTTTACCTTTCATAAGCAGTGCTTGGACTTCTACATAAACTATTGATGAGCCTACTACGTGGGGCATAATAAAGCCTGTGCCTCCTTTTTTTTCTATTCCAAGCAATAAAAAAAACAATGTTACATTTCTAAAAATTCCCCTCACCCTTTTCAAAACTAAATAAAAATGTAGTAGGCTAGGCTTTAAAAGCCACAGGTGAACATTAAAAATAAAATCCTCATCTATCTTACATGTTTGTCCATCCCAACACATAGGAGATGTATGTGACAAAAAATCTGCAATTCTGTTCAGCAAGTCTTGTGATTTACACACCTTTGCCACACTGCAGTAAGTCAGATAACATCCTTATATGTGTGTTCAGCTTTGCAGCGTCCTATGTCATCTCTCCATCCCTAGCCTGCTCATTGGGCAATTCACAGCTGTCTATCCAATTAGCAGGGAGATGATCCAGGAAGAGGTAGAGCTGAAGAAAGAAATAGCAGAGAGATCTTCCCAACTGTAGAGTGTGACAGAAGCATATAAATCTGAGACAGCGGTATAGAATCAGATGGCAGGTAAACAAATATGGATTTTAAACATGCCTTTAGCGGTTTGCCTGGCATTCAACTTTAATACATAATTAATGACGGCAAAGCACAATCTTTAAATAAGCTATAAAACAAGATTCTTCTTTGCTGGAAATAATAAGCATGTTAATTTTTTATAATGGCAGTTACAGGAAGTGATACGCCAAACAGAAAACATAGTTTGTCATTTTCAACAGAAACAGAAGATAAGTATTTATTAATGTTGAACTTTGCAGAGGTTCTTCATGTTTTCAGCAGAGCTAATGTTTTTATACCCTGTTCCCAGCAGCTACATTAAAGATTTGCATCATAGGCACGTGCTGTTTTTGGCATGAAAGTAATATTGGAGCTGAACTTATGACTGTAATGCCCCGTACACACGGTCGGATTATCCGACGAAAAATGTGTGATAGGACCTTGTTGTTGGAAATTCCGACCGTGTGTAGGCTCCATGACACATTTTCCATCGGATTTTCCGACACAAAGTTTTAGAGCAGGATATAAAATTTTCCGACAGCAAAATCCGTTGTCGGAAATTCCGATCGTGTGTACACAAATCTGACGGACAAAGTGCCACGCATGCTCAGAGTAAATAAAGAGATGAAAGCTATTGGCCACTGCCCCGTTTATAGTCCAGATGTACGTGTTTTACGTCACCGCGTTCAGAACGATCGGATTTTCCGACAACTTTGTGTGACCATGTGTATGCAAGACAAGTTTGAGCCAACATCCCTTGGAAAAAATCCTAGGATTTTGTTGTCGGAATGTCCGAACAAAGTCCGACCGTGTGTACGGGGTAATATAGTTAGTTATAGATAGTAAGGGTTATGTCTAGAGTTAATGCAATTATTACATATTGTACATTGTAAAACACTAATGCCCCGTACACACGGTCGGACTTTGTTCGGACATTCCGACAACAAAATCCTAGGTTTTTTTCCGACGGATGTTGGCTCAAACTTTTCTTGCATACACACGGTCACACAAAGTTGTCGGAAAATCCGATCGTTCTGAATGCAGTGACATAAAACACGTACGTCGGGACTATAAACAGGGCAGTGGCCAATAGCTTTCATCTCTTTATTTATTCTGAGCATGCGTGGCACTTTGTCCGTCGGATTTGTGTACACACGATCGGAATTTCTGACAACGGATTTTGTTGTCGGAAAATTTTATATCCTGCTCTCAAACTTTGTGTGTCAGAAAATCCGATGGAAAATGTGTGATGGAGCCTACACACGGTCGGAATTTCCGACAACAAGGTCCTATCACACATTTTCCGTCGGAAAATCCGACCGTGTGTACGGGGCATAACACTGAAATGAAATTATACCAGCACTGAATTGAATTCATATTATTTTTCTGTAAGATCAGGGCTTTTTTTTCTCAGCTAATTTGCCCCCAAACTAGCCCCCGACCCTACCCCCTCCCGCCATTCCTTGGGGAAGAAAAGTAAAGTGGTGCAAAATAATGGGTGTGGTCAAGGCTCAGAACTGAGTTTCGCACACAATGCAAGGTTCAGGAAAGTGTAATACACAGAGCACTGGATTCAGGCGTGCATAACATACAGGAGTGCGTATTGTGCAGTGCTGGGGAGTGTGTATAACACAGTGTGCAGAAAAAAATCAGCATCCCCCTCCACAGCTCACCCTCTCCCCCCTGTCCACAGCTCACCCTCTCCCCCCTGTCCACAGCTTGTCTTGTCTGCCCCTCGCTTGCAACTCACCTTCCCCTGATCCACAGGTCAACCTCTCCCAACCCCCTGTCCAAAGGTCACCCTCTTTCCCCTCATCCACAGGTCACCCTCTCCCCCCATTCACAGGTTACCCTCTTCCCCCCACCCACAGCTCACCTTCCCTCCCCATCAACAGCTCACCTTCCCTCCCCATCCACAGCTCACCCTCTCCCCCCACCCACAGCTCTCACTTTGCACAATCTACTACCCCCACCAATCTCTTGCCTCTGCAGAACCCCCAGAACTTCTCCACAGCTGTCTCTTTGCACAGCCGCTGCCCCCATCCTCCCCCCTTTTCCCTCCACAGCTCTCTCACCTCTTCACAGTTGCAATAGAACAGTGCAGCTCGATCTGTTCTATTGGGGTGGAGCCTTTTTTTTCTCTCAGCCTACTGTGCAGTCTCATCCCAAACAGGTACTTCTCTAGGGGGTGTATCTCTTCTGTGCCCCTGTCAGTTGTTTGGACCAAAATCCAATAGGTATAGCTCTCAGACCTTTCTTTTTGTTTGGCTGCCACAGACTCCAAAATATGGTACCATCCTCCTCCACTACATCCAGCTGAAATGATACTTCTTGTCTCACTGGTCCTAATCCCTGATGCTGCAAAATGGCTTCTTTAGCAGCAAGGAATGCAGTCTGCTGCTCTGAACCCCATGAGAACTCAGTCTTTTTCCTCGTGACATTGTATATAGGCCTCAGAATCAGTCCAAGATGTGGAGAATCCCACAACTCCAATGAACTTCTGTGCCTCCTTTTTGGTCGTAGGGAGTGACAGTGACTGGATAGTTTGCACAACTTTCTCTGGAATTTTCCTCTGCAGCCCAGACCACATCATTCCCAGGAATTTCACCTCTGTGGCAGGTCCTTGGACTTTGTCCCTGTTGATATTCCACCCTCTGTTCTCCATATGCCGTATCAGCAGGTGCAGTGCTTTAGTTACATCTTCTTTTGTCCCAGAAATCATAAAGTCATCAATGTAGTGAAACACAGCAACTTTCAAGTTCAGGGTACTTAAATTTCGGGCAATTGGTCCATGACAAATCGTTGGAGAATGAAGATAGCCTTGCGGAAGGACAGTGAAAGTGTACTGGCGGCTGTCCCACACAAAGGAAAACTGGTCCTGACACTTTGGGTCTATCAAAATCTAAAAGAAAGCATTAGCTAGGTCTATCACAGCATGATATTCTCCTGCCTCTTTATCAATTTTCTCAACAATTGAGATCATATCAAGTACTGCTGACTTCAATGGAGGTGCCACTTTGTTTAGACCTCTGTAATCCACAGTCATTCTATAAGTTCCATCGGGTTTCTTTATTGGGAACACCAGAGATGAGAAAGGACTTAAAGCAGGTCTAAGGATCCCTACTCTCAACAGTTCTTGAATAGTCTCCACAATTTCTTTGCGGCCTCCAGGAAGTCTGTTCTGCTTGAAACAGACTGGCTTCTCTGGTGGAGGAATGTAGACAGGGGTCCATTTAGCATGACCTCTGACCACAGCCTTAACCGCCCTAACCAGATACGCTTTATCAGATACCCGAATGTGAATGTACCTCCATCCCAAGAATATTTTTGGTTAACTCTGATACCAAAACATTTGTGCAAAATCCTGATCCCTTGCCAATAGCCAATTTCACCCGTATCCTAACTGCTGGTGTGGTTTGCCCTCCTACACCTTCTACATAAATCAATTCACCTTTGTGATGAGAAGGATTTCCTTGCAAAAGTGTAACTTCAGCTCCAGTATCAACTAAAGCCATTACATGTGTAGGAGAGGATGACTTCCCCCACCATACAGTGACAGGTGCATATGGGCGTCGGTCTCCTGCCGTCACTGTCCTCACTGCTATTACAGGAGACCCACCTTCCCTTCATAAAGAATAAGTAACCTCCCAATCCCCTTTTCTGTCTCTCTAACTACTCCCCAGAATAAAGGGATTTGAGTTTGGGTTCATCTTCAGTTTTGGGAATTGGTTTGGGGCTAACAGGGGGGGTCTGTTCTGTTTTCTCTAAATCTAGGCTGATGTTATCTTCACTAGGAATGGTGTTCCTAATCCTGACAGTTTTCCCCACTAAATGTTTCCACATCTTCAGCATTTCTGCAGTAGAAATCCCATCTATCACATATTTAGGTACTCCTGCCTTTAATAGATCCACCCACATTTCTTTCCTAGAGATAATTAGCCTGGTTTTCTCTTCACCTCCTGTCTCGCCCACATTCCCTTTCTTCTCTGTAAAAGTTATTTTCTGCCTGTTTTCTTCCTGTCTGGCCTTGACCTTATCTACTGCCCTGACAGGTTTTGTTTTAGTCTCCTCTAGCTCCCCCAACTGGCTTAAGAGGGTAGTCCTGTGTGCCATACTGCCAGTTTATTGCCATATAGTTTGCCTGTGCGTCGCTGCCAGTTTAACGCCATATAGTTCTGTGTGCTTTACTGTCAGTTTAACGCCATATAGTTTTGTGGGTTACTGCCAGTTTAATGCCATTTACTTCTGTTTGCATTACTGCCAGTTTAACGCCATATGGTTCTGTGTGCGTTACTGCAAGTTTAACGCCATATAGTTTTGCATGCATTACTGCCAGTTTAACGCCATATAGTTCTGTGTGCCATACTGCCAGTTTAATGCCATATAGTTTTGCGTGCGTTACTGCCAGTTTAACGCCATATAGTTCTGTGTGCATTGCTGCCAGTTTAACGCCATATAGTTTTGTGCGTTACTGCCAGTTTAACGCCATTTACTTCTGTGTGCATTACTACCAGTTTAACGCCATATAGTTTTGCATGCGTTACTGCCAGTTTAACGCCATATAGTTTTGTGTGCGTCACTGCCAGTTTAATGCCATATAGTTTTGTGTGCGTTACTGCCAGTTTAACGCCATTTACTTCCGTGTACGTTACTGCCAGTTTAACGCCATACTGTTTTGTGTGCGTTACTGCCAGTTTAACGCCATACTATTTTGTGTGTGTTACTGCCAGTTTAACGCTATATCGTTTTGCGTGTGTTACTGACAGTTTAATGTCATATAGTTCTGTGTGCATTACTGACAGTTTAACACCATATAGTTCTGTGTGCGTTACTGCCAGTTTAATGCCATAAAGTTCTGTGTGCGTTACTGCCAGTTTAATGCCATTTACTTCCGTGTGTGTTACTGCCAGTTTAACGCCATATAGTTTTGTGCGTTACTGCCAGTTTAACGCCATTTACTTCTGTGTGCATTACTGCCAGTTTAACGCCATATAGTTTTGCATGCGTTACTGCCATTTTAACGCCATATAGTTCTGTGTGTGTTACTGCCAGTTTAACGCCATATAGTTTTGTGTGTGTTACTGCCAGTTTAACGCCATTTACTTCTGTGTGCGTTACTGCCAGTTTAACACCATTTACTTCTGTGTGCGTTACTGCCAGTTTAACGCCATATCGTTTTATGTGCGTTACTGCCAGTTTAACGCCATATAGTTCTGTGTGCGTTACTGCCAGTTTAACACCATATAGTTCTGTGTGCGTTACTGCAAGTTTAACGCCATATAGTTTTGCGTGTGTTACTACCAGTTTAACGCCATATAGTTTTGTGTGCGTTACTGCCAGTTCAACGCCATATAGTTCTGTGTGCGTTACTGCCAGTTTAATGCCATTTACTTCTGTGTGCGTTACTGCCAGTTTAACGCCATATCGTTTTGTGTGCATTACTGCCAGTTTAACACCATTTACTTCTGTGTGCATTACTGCCAGTTTAACGCCATATAGTTTTGTGTGCGTTACTGCCAGTTTAACACCATATCATTTTGTGTGCATTACTGCCAGTTTAAGGCTATTTACTTCTGTGTGCGTTATTGCCAGTTTAACGCCATATCATTTTGTGTGTGTTACTGCCAGTTTAACGCCATTTACTTCTGTGTGCATTACTGCCAGTTTAACGCCATATAATTCTGTGTGCGTTAATGCCAGTTTAACGTCATATAGTTTTGTGCGTTACTGCCAGTTTAACGCCATTTACTTCTGTGTGCATTACTGCCAGTTTAACGCCATATAGTTCTGTGTGCGTTACTGCCAGTTTAACGCCATATAATTTTGTGTGTGTTACTGCCAGTTTAACACAGTTTACTTCTATGTGCGTTACTGCCAGTTTAACGCGATATTGTTTTGTGTGCGTTACTGCCAGTTTAACGCCATATAGTTTTGTGTGCGTTACTGCCAGTTTAATGCCATATAGTTCTGTGCATCACTGTATGTTTGGCGCATTATATTGCAGTATATAATAGTATATTATATTGCAGGGGTGTCAAACTCAATTTCATCGTGGGCCGCATCAGCATTATGATTGTCCTCAAAAGGGCCGGTTGTATCTGTAAGATTAGATGTCCAGCGCATCCCCTCCCCATACAAGAGCCACCCCACCATCAGAAGTTGAGTCCCCTACTCTCCCTAACATCACAGTGCACCCCCTTTCCTTATGCTGCTGCTGGGAAGAAGCTGGATGCATTACTTGAAAGCAGAAAGTAGGGGTCTGGAGAAGGACCAGAGGAGGGCTTAAGCTCTCCTGCAGCTGCAGGAGAGGTGTGAGGGCCACATGAAATGGCCTGGAGGGCCAGATTTGGCCCGCGGGCTTTGTGTTTGACACCTGTGTTATAGTGTATCCCTGGAGTGTGTCTGTGAAGTGTGAGTACTCAAATTAAAGTGCACCAAACACCTCTACGTACAGATTTCAACTTCTACTTTACATTTGCTTATAAGCACCCCCCCCTCCTTCCCAATAATGTCTGGGAGGACAACAAGGAGAGGCAGACGTTCCCTTGGCACTGTAAGGGGGTCAGCAACAAATGTGTCCACAGGCAAAGGTGGATGTGGTGGTCAGTCCTCAGGCAGGGCATCATTTCCTGCTTAGTGAGTTTATCTGTGCTATGCTTGTCCATCTATTCCTGCCATAGCCCCAACATCAGCCATTGAGGAGTCAGTTGAGTTATTTGACCACAGCGTCAGCCACTTGCTCCTTGATGATGCCCAGCCATTACTGGATTCAGATGTTGGTTCTGAGGTTGAGGATGACAGGAACATGAGCCTAGAGAGAGGGAGGAACACTGGCAGACAAATTGGCATTCTTGTTCCACAGCGTATTGCCAAGTTGTCTCCAGTGGTAATGATGAAGATGGAGGAGATGGAGATGATGATGATGATGGGATCACTGATGCAACTTGGGTGCCAGAGAGAACAGAGGAGGAAACTGAAGATGAGGCGGCACAACCCCAAGGAGGTGGACATCAAGAAAGAGTAGAGAGCAGCCATCCTATTCCATCACATTCTGCAGCTGTTATCTCCCAGCCCACTCTCCAAAGCTGTCTGGGCCTTTTTCACTGTCTGGGCCTTTTTCACCACATCTGCAGCAGATCGCACTGTTGCTATCTGCAAACTGTGTCTCAGGCACATGAAACGTGGCAAAAACACCAACCATTTGGGTACCACATGCTTAACAAGGCATTTAACGTCCAACCACTCAGCCCGTTGGCAAGAGCACCTAAAAACCACAGAAAAGGGGCACAAATCTGTCCCTCCACCTCTTCCTCCTCCTCCTCCTCCTTACCCACTTCAGTCTGCTCCTGCGATACCAAGTCATTACATCTCAGCAGCCTCCACTGACAGGGATGATGGTATAGCACAGGGTGTTCCAGGTCCTAGCAGCACATCTGCCAGCAGCACACCACCAGCTGTAGACTGTAGCCGGCAAATTTCTCTGCCCCATCTGCTGCAGCGGAAAAAAAAATACAGTCCCTGCCCAGCGTCTGAATGCAAGCTTGACAAAGCTGTTGGCTCTCCAACTTCTGCCTTTCAGCCTGGTGGATTCTTCCCCGTTCCGTGAATTTGCACAATGTGCTGTACCACAATAGCAGGTTCCCAGTTGCTACTACTTTTAACGCAAGGCCATTCCATCTCTCTACTATTACGAGACAGGGAATGTGCTGGCATCGTTAGGCAAGGCAGTCAGCCGTAAAATCCACCTTACTGCTGACACGTGGTCCAGCAAGCATGGGAAGGGACGATATATTTTGTTCACAGCACACTGAGTAACGCTGCTTGCAACTCGAAAGGATACAGGACAGGGCTCAGTGCTGCAGCTTGTTGCTCCCCCACGTCTCCATACAGCTGGTGGTGATGATGCCAGACCTGTGAGCTTTACCCCTCCTCCGCCTCCTTCTCCGCCACCTCCATGCCCTCCTCTGCAGAATTGTCCTATGAACATCAGGTACCCCCTAAGCGTTCAAAGGGCTATTCCCAGAGTCAGACTAAAAAGGTGCCATGCAGTGCTTCAGCTGGTTTGTTTAAGGGACAGGAGCCATACATGATCAGAGATTCCTGCAGCTCTACAGAGACAGGCCCAGAGGTGGTTCACACCATGCCAGCTGGAGCCAGGAATGTTGGTGTCCGATAATGGCTCAAACCTCCTGTCCGCCCTTAGACAGGGAAAGTTGACACATGTGCCATGCCTTGCACATGTCCTCAATTTGGTGGTGCAGCGTTTCCTAAGTACATACCCAGGGTTGCAAGATGTACTAAAGCAGACCAGAAGAGTCTGTAGCCATTTTAGGCAGTCATACACAGCCAGTGCTTGGTTGGCTGAAATTCAGCGGCAATTCCACCTGCCTGTAAACCACCTGATTTGTGACATGCTCACCAGATGGAACTCAACTTTGGGAATGCTGCAGCGGCTATACATGCAGCAGAGGGCCATCAATGAGTACCTGTGCCAGTACGGAACGATGACAGGCTCAGGCCGCCTCTGCTTTTTTTCCCCTATGCCAATGGCTGATCATTAAGGATGAATGCACTGTATTGTCACCATATGAGGAGGCCACAAGGATGGTGAGCAGCGACAGTGCATGAATCAGTGACACAATCCCTGTTGTGTTCCTGCTGGAGCAGACTCTGCGTGGCATTGTGGACAGGTTGCTGGAGGCAGAGCAGAAGGAAGAAGAGGAGGACTTCCTTTCCTCTCAAGGCCCATTTTATCCAGACACGATCATTCCTATGTCACTAAACACACAGGAGGAGAGAGGGGAGGAGGATGAGGAGGAGGATTCTGGCACTTTCATAGGCTTCGAAGAAGAGGAAGACATGCGTCAATCTGTAAGCGATGGCTTTCCAACCCCAGGACCCTTGGGAGTAGTACGTGGCTGGGAGGAGGAAGTTCCAGATGCTGTCATCCTGAGTGAGCCCGAGGAGTCTGCTTCTCAAGCCTCTGCAAATTTGAGGCGCATGGGCAACCTCATGCTTCAAAGCCTGTGAAAGGACCCAAGAATACGTGACATAAAGGAGGATGATTACTGGTTGGCAACCCTCCTTGACCACCGTTATAAGGGAAAAGTCTCAAAACCCATCCCGTCCCCACAGAAAGTGCAGAAGATAAAATCTCTTGAGGACACGTTAAAGAGGATTTTTTGAACGTTTTTCCTGGCTCTAGTAGGTTACAGTGTCGTGGAAAACATAGTTTTGAGTCTTCTGTTGGTCAAGAGAGGAGCGTTGGAAAAGGCGTCTGCCTAAGTGAGGCATTTCGGAATTTTTTTAGTCCCAGGGCTGTCAGCTTTCACATCCCATCGGCAGCGTCTGCATCACATGGTGGACGATTACCTCGGGTCCAAAACAGAGATGGAGAGCTTTCCAGCTGACGATCCACTGACTTACTGTGTCATAAGAATAGACCACTGGCCAGAACTTGCCCAGTAGAAGTAGTCGAATGTTTTTGGTATAGGTTTCATGGGCACAATTAACACCCAAATACCAATTTTTCAGCACCTGTTTGACATTTGCATATCATTGCAATTTTTTACAGCAAGGCCAATTATTGCTTTCATCAAGAGTATCTCTATAAGGTTATGGTGGGAAGGCGCCCCCGACACCCAAAGACCAATTTTTCTGTGCCTGTTTGACAGGTGCATATCATTGCAATTTTTTACTGCAAGGCCAATTCTTGCTTTCATCAAGATTACCTCTATAGGGTTACAGTGGGAAGGCGCCACCGACACCCAAAGACCAATTTTTACACACCCGTTACTTCTATCCAAAGTCAAAGTGACACCAGAATGTATCCAAAAAGTCTCTAATCTTGTTCCCAGTGCACTACATTGTGGCCTCATCATACACACTGGCTCCCCAGCTGTTGCTGAGCAAAATAAAGGCAGCTTGCAGGGAAAATTTCATTTTTTTGGTTTTATGAATGCAATTATTGCTGCAGCAGATTCTAGACATGGTACAGATCTGCCACTTTACAGATAAGGGGACCTCCCAGGCACTATATTGGAAGGAATTTTTCATTTTTATGCTTTCACTTTAAAAATCAAAAAATCACTGCTCATTTAAAAATGACTTTTTTCACAAACTTTTTTTTTTTTTTTTTATTGATACATGTCCCCCAGGGCAGGACCCGGACCCCTATAACCATTGTATGCCCAATTACTTGCATATAAGCCTTCAAAATGGGCACTTTTGATTTTTGACATTCAGGTCTTATTGACTTTAATGGGGTTCATTATTCGGGTCCGAACTTTCGTGGTGGTCAAAAGTTCTGGTGCAAACCGAACAGGGATCGGTTCGGCCCATCCCTGGTCAACAGTTGCCATTGTTTGAGGACAGCCTATGTACGTGTTACCAAAACATTGATTTGAAAAGCATCCTCAAACAAACTCAAACAAAACCTGATTTCTGTTCCTGTGAAAATTAGTCTGATGGAGAAAATAATTAATTTAATATATATACATATATATATATATATCACATTTTTGTTAATATTTTATTATATCTTTTCATGTGACAACACTGAAGAAATTACCTTTGCTACAATGTAAAGTAGTGAGTGTACAGCTTGTATAATGCCGCGTACACACGAGCGGACTTTTCGACCGGACTGGTCCGACGGACTATCTGACAGACTTTCGACGGACTTTCCGAATGAACGGACTTGCCTACACACAATCACAACAAAGTCCGACGGATTCGTACGTGATGACATACGACCGGACTAAAATAAGGAAGTTGATAGCCAGTAGCCGATAGCTGCCCTAGCGTTGGTTTTCGTCCGTCGGACTAGCATACAGACGAGCAGACTTTTGATAGGAACTGGGTATGGCGGATTTCTGACGTAAAGATTTAAAACATGTTGCAAATCTAAAGTCCGTCAGATTTTCGACCGAAAAAGTCTGCTGCAAGTCGGATGAAGCCCACACACGGTCAAATTGTCCGCCGGACTCGGTCCGTCGGACCAGTCCGGTCGAAAAGTCCGCTCGTGTGTATGCGGCATAACAGTGTAAATTTGGTGTCCCCTCAAAATAACTCAACACACAGCCATTAATGTCTAAACCGCTGGCAATAAACGTGAGTGGCCACCATTATTTTCCAGCACTGCCTTAACCCTCTTGGGCATGGAGTTCACCGGAGCTTCACAGGTTGCCACTGGAGTCTTCTTCCACTCCTCCATGACGACATCACAGAGCTGGTGGATGTTAGAGACCTTGCACTCCTCCACCTTCCGTTTGAGGATGCCCCACAGATGCTCAATAGGTTTTAGGTCTGGAGACATGCTTGGCCAGTCCATCACCTTTACCCTCAGCTTCTTTAGCAAGACAGTGGTCATCTTGGAGGTGTGTTTGGAGTCGTTATCATGTTGGAATACTGCCCTGTGGCCCAGTCTCCAAAGGGAGGAGATCATGCTCTGCTTCAGTATGTCACAGTACATGTTGGCATACATGGTTCCCTCAATGAACTGTAGCTCCCCAGTTCTGGCAGCACTCCTGCAGCACCAGACCATGACACTCCCACTACCATGCTTGACTGTAGGCAAGACACACTTGTCTTTGTACTCCTCACCTGGTTTCCGCCACACACGCTTCACATCATCTGAACCAAATAAGTTTATCTTGGTCTCATCAGACCACAGGACATGGTTCCAGTAATCCATGTCCTTAGTCTACTTGTCTTCAGCAAACTCTGTTTGCGGGCTTCTTGTGCATCATCTTTAGAAGAGGCTTCCATCTGAGACGACAGCCATACAGACCAATTTGATGCAGTGTGCGGCGTATCGTCTGAGCACTGACAGGCTGACCCCCCACCCCTTCAACCCCTGCAGCAATGCTGGCAGCACTCATATGTCTATTTCCAAAAGACAACCTCTGGATATGACACTGAGCATGTGCACTCAACTTCTTTGGTTGCCGGCGGTAGCACACAAAAGCGGCTTCTGTGTTAAGTGGCAGCTTGGAGAGGAGAGGGTTGCTGAAGGTGGTGGAATGCCATTTTGTCATGTTCCAACTGAAAAAAAATCCCAGTGTAAGATAAATAATATTTATACACTTAAAGAATATGTAAACCCAACATGTCATATTTTAGATATGTGCCTGCTGCACCATGTACTTGTATAAGAAAACTATCCTGTTCTCTTCCTTTGTGTGATACCCCTGGTGTTCCTGCCAGTCCCTCTCCTATTAAAAACTGACCACATTAGGCATGAGAACACAGGGGAGGAAGGCCCCTGAAGTCAAAACTGAAGTTAAAACTGAAGTCAAGGTATCATCCTTATTGCATAGTTACCTTAGCCCAGCTTGTATCAATGTAAGTATGGATATCTCATACCTGATGGACCTCTGTGGAAGATGACAATCACTCCAGTAGTTGCCACTACTATAGTGATCATTGCAATCTCCCCTGTGCCAAGAGGCTTCCCTTCTGCTTAGAGACGACAGGAGGTCTCTACCTCTGCACTGCTGCCTTTTGCAGAATGACTTGCACAAGGCATTTTCTGATTGGACAAGGAGCAAACTGTGACGTCACCTCCCTCCCTGAGAATGCCTTGTATTCATTATGAAAATGCAAGGTGTTTTGTGAATGGCAGCAGTGATAAACAAGCAACTCCTGTGGTCACTAAGCAGAAGGGAAACCTTTCCTGGGCTTCTCAGCTCCATCTAGTGGCCATAACCTGGTATTTCACTGCTGCCTATAATAAAGGAACATTCGATCAGAAGAGAAAATAGCCTTAAGGGTTAGTTTACACTTGCTTCAAAACATGGCTTCAGATACGCTTTGTTAAAGCTCTCTGAACGCCAGTCAAAGCTCCTTTCGCTAAATAAATTAAATGGTTAGCTTACAGTCCTTTTTACACCTTTCTTTTTCTTGGTGCTTTGATGAGGCTTCGATGAGGCTTCAGTGGTAGGGTGCCCACGTGTCCTGGATTGCCCAGAACATTTCCGCATTTAGCAGGTCTGTCCCGGGTCCCGGGCACCTTCATTCCGGGACAATACAGTGTCCCAGAATGAAATTAACAGAGCGAGCAAACCCCGCTAGTGCTGGCGCTCGCTCTGCCTCCAGCTCCATCTGCCTCCGCAGCCGAACCCGCCCGAGCCGAGGGGAACTGTGACCGCCCCTCCCGCCCGAGCAAAGCCGAGCCCGCCTGAGCCGAGGGGAGCTGAGACCGCCCCACCCCCGCCCGAACACAGCCGAACCCGCCCGATTAGAGGGAAGCTGAGACTGCCCCCTGCCCAAACACAGCCGAACCCGCCCGAGCCGAGGGGAGCTGAGACCGCTCTCCCGCCCAAGCACAGCCGAGCCCGCCCGAGCTGAGGGGAGTTGACACCGCCCCCCACCTGAGCAACTCTGTACTTAGCAGGGGGATCTGTACTGAGGGGGTCTGTACTTATTGGGGGTCTATACAATATTGGGGGGGAGTCTGTACTGATTGAGGGGGATCTATACTGAGGGAGGGGGGTTTGTACTGAGGGGGGTCTGTACTTATTGGGGGTATATACAATATTGGGGGGGAGTCTGTACTGATTGAGGGGGATCTGTACTGAGGGGGGGTCTGTACTTATTGGGGGGGTCTGTACTGAGGGGGTCTGTACTTATTGGGGGGTCTGTACTTATTGGGGGGGTCTGTACTGAGGGCGGTCTGTACTTATTGGGGGGGTCTGTACTGAGGGGGGTCTGTACTTATTGGGGGGAGTCTGTACTGAGGGGGGGTCTGTACTTATTGAGGGGAGTCTGTACCGAGGGGGGTCTGTACTTATTGGGCGGAGTCTGTACTGAGGGGGGTCTGTACTTATTGGGGGGAGTCTGTACTGAGGGGGGGTCTGTACTTATTGGGGGAAGTCTGTATTGAGGGGGGCCTGTACTTATTGGGGGGAGTCTATACTTAATGAAGGGGGGTCTGTACTGAGGGGGACTTTACTTGGCAGGAGGTAACACCATGTTTTACGGCACCAGTGGGGTGACACCAACCCTAGCAAAGCCACTGCCACCCACCTGCTCTATCTTCTAGTTGAACTATTTCATTATATATTACAATGTAGTAATAGAAATAATATGATGCTAAAACCAGCCATTCACCTGGCAAATCACTCGCCAAGACTACATTCAACACCCCCCCACCCCCCCCGGTCCTTGGCAAAATTGTCCCTGAATGGCAGTTTGGAAATGTGGTCACCCTATTCGGTGGGGGCTTCGATGAGGCTTTGGTGGAGCTTCGATGGGGCTTCAGGGGGGCTTTGGTGAGGCTTCCTGGGGCTTCAACGAGGCTACAGTGGGGTTTCAGTGGGGCTTCAAGCGAGCTTTGCCATAGACTTCTATGGAGGCTTTGAAGAAGCTTTGAAGCACCACTAAAGCTACATGGGGTATAATTTTTGAAGCAAAGCCGAAGAAAAGCAAAAGCAAGGTGTAAACAGGAAGACTGTAAGCTAACCATTTTATTTAGTGGCAGGAGCTTTGACTAGCATTCAGAGAACTAACAAAGCCTGTCTGAAGCCTTGTTTTGAAGCAAATGTAAACTAGCGGTTAATGTGTGTTGAAGCCGAAGCAAGTGTAAATGAGTCCTAAGAACATTTATTTTTGCCCAGTTCACACAGAACAAATGTACATGCAGATTCCCTGGATGAAATGTCATTTTTTTATATATATTTAGTGTCCCACACTGCTTACCCTGTCTGTTGAGTGATAACAGTGCCAGAAAAATGCCACTACCATTGCATAAAAGGATAGCCTGCATGCCATTGGTAGCTGCAGACCCAAGATAAGTGCCAGGCATCACCCTAGTGCTGGATTAGGATACCCTAAAGAACTGGGATCCACTTCAGGATTCTCCAGTAGGCCAGTTCAACCCTAATGAAACCCATTATAGATTGTCTTTAACAGAAAAGCATCTATGACACATGTAACAGAATTTAGATATAGGATGCATGTGCTCCTGTGTGCCTTTGACCCAGTACCTGCAAATGTTATACATATTGTAAATCAGTAGCACATTATGTAACATCAAAAGTGTGTGAAAAGTACCATATGAGATCTCTGAAATGTCTAATCGGTAGGTTCTTTATAAGTTAGGAATAACACTGTATGTAAAAATTTAACCTCATTCCACCTCAATACCAGTTTCCTTGGTCCAAGATTGCCAGGACTCAGGAAGAAGCCAAGGCAGCAAGTCTATTCTCTGAAATGTCATCTTGGGTGAAGAACCTGGTGAGTATCCAACTTTTATATCCCTAGCTGAGGAGCAGCGAGGCCACTCATAGCACAATACATTTTGACTGCTATGTGTATATTGCCTGTTCATTACATTTATATTATATGAAGTAAGAACTGGTTAAATATAAAATATTTATTTAATGATTTGGTTCCTTAAACTTTGCCCTAATGGATGAAACATGTATGCTTGGATTATTTTTTAATGGGTTCAAAGGTTAATTTATCTTAGAAATGTTTTTTAGTCAAATCATCAGATAAACATCAGATAAACATTGTGTGGAGGGACAAACTTTAGGCTGGGTTCACACCTATGCGAATTGGATGCAGCTTACACCTCATCCAATTCGCAGAACATTTTAAAATATATTACTTTCAATCAGTCTGGTTCAAATATGTGCTTTGCATTCGCACACCGCATTGCCCAAAAAACGTGTGTGCGTTTTCTAGGCAGTGCGGTGCAAATTGCAGGCACATATTTTTCTATGGGAATGCATCTAATTTGCAGAACAGGCATTCTCTCCCCCTCTCCACTACACCTCCCCCTTTCCCTGCTCAGCGGATCCACAGCTACAACGGAGAGGAAGCACTGAATAGCTGCTTTTTCTCTTCGCACAGAGAACGGAGCTGGAATTCACACCGGACTGGTGTGAATCCAGCCTTAGGGGTATTAGTGATCCATGCCTTAGTTTAACCACTTGCCTACTAGGCACTTTCACCCTCTTCCTGCCCAGGCCAGTTTTATCTTTCAGCGCTGTCACACTTTGAATAACAATGGCACACTCATGCACTGTAACCAAGGAAATTTTTATCTTTTTTTTGAGACAGATAGAAATTTCTTTTGTTGGTATTTAATCACCACTGGATTTTCTATTTTTTGCTAAACAAACAAAAAAAGAAAAAAAGACCAAAAATTTTGTTTGGGTTTTTCTCCTTCACTGATGTGTGCTAATGAGGCTGCACTGATGAGCACTGATAGGCGGCACTGATGGGCACTAATGAGGCAGCACTAATGAGGCAGCACTGATGGGCACTGATGAGGAGGCACTGATGAGGCTGCACTGATATGAGGCACTGATGGGCCCTGACAGGCATCACTGATGGGCACTGACAGGCATCATTAATGGGCACTGACATGCATCACTAATGGGCACTGAAAGGCATCGCTGATGGGCACTAACAGGCATCATTGATGGGCACTGACAGGCATCATTGATGGGCACTGAAAGGCTGCAATGATGGGCACTGGTGGGGCTGCACTGATGATCAGGGCACTGATTACCATGGTAGATGTCCCCCAGAGCTTAATAAATGAGATGAAGCTTCACTTTGCAAAAAATACCCATTCACATGCAAGGAAAAAATAATAATTTTGGCTTGCGCATGATTGGATGATGTAAGTCAGCAGAGCTTCCCCTCATTCACTAAGCTGTGGAGCAACTGCACCCACAGACTGCAGCTGCACTTGAAAAGTGCACAGTATATTGTAAATGTGTCTGTGCTAAATTATCCATATTGGTCTTAGTGTAACAGAGGTTTAAACTTGCTTAAAGTGGCTATTAAACCCAAAAAAGAAAAAGTATTAAAATTACAGCTTACAGACACTTAGACTGCATTTGCTTTTTTTGTTTTGTCTTGCTTTTCCTTTATTGCCATCTGGTAATACTGCCAGTAATTTTTCAGCTTACTATACCAGACCAAGCTGTCTACCAAATTGGAAGTTAGAGAGTTTGGACAAACCATTTAACACTGACTGGAGTGCTTACAATGATCAACTTTTATTCATTTATGTGAAATCTTTATCCTAAAAGGAAAACAAATTTACTGTAACTGCTTATAAAGTATTAGCTAGAGTTCCCCTTCAGATTGGTTTAATGTTATATTTAGGTAAATATATTTACCACCAGAGAAAGCCATAAATTGTTGCCAACATCCCTAGAAATTGGAAAATATACAAATAAGTGTCAGAAACCATGAACCAGACCGAGACAGAAGTACAGTAAAATCACACTTGTTTAGTAATAAAAATAAAAAGGTAAATAGAGTAAGCGTAGTCAAAGCATAGCCAGAGTCCAGTAACCGAATCGGGTAGTCATCCAAGCCAGAGTTCAGTAACCAGATCGGGTAATCAGCCAGGCCAGAAGTCAGGGATCCAAGTAGAGGAACAGCAAGCAGGATAAGGAGCCAGAAGGGATGTCAGCAAAGCCAGTCTTTAAACAGGAATGCAGGAGATGGTTAATTGTGATGTGACCAAGGCGAAGGCAGGAATGAAGTGAGCTGGAGATCTTTAAGTAGGAGGGACTGACGAGCAGATCCACAACAGCTGGTTAACTGTGAAGAGAGATGAGAGCTGGCAATTAGCCGACAGCTGAGCGGCCAGCTCAGAGAAGGAAGGGCTGAGCCAGCCCTGACAATAAGTACCCCCCAGTACAATGGGACTTTAAGGGCAACTCATATATTGAACCAAAATTTTATAAAATAAAGCTTTATTAGATATATAGATAAAAAGTCGGTGCATACATCACATTTAAGAAAAAAGAGACATAACAGAGCACAATAAGGTAATGACTGATATGAGAATCAATGTTGCTGTGACAATATCTTCTCATTATGCCCAACGTGTTTCAGGAAAAAACTTGAATCCCTTCTTCAGGGGAATTTGCATAGAGAAGACCACAAGATTAAAACACTCAGCAAAGCAGTCAGCACAGAGGTCATCACATGTAAAAACACCAACGAATATGCCTGCACCAGAGTAGGGATGTCCCCCACATATGTTGTCCCCGTGAGGGGACACCGAGGCCTCAGATGATCCACACAAGTGTGACCTCAAACCGCAGCAAAGAGTATTTCAACATGGAATGAGAAAGCCCTTGACACTGAGTAATGAGGCAATTATCAACAAGGGGGTCTCAACAGTGGAGGAGACAAGCACCTTGGCCATCTACAGACACAGGGCACTAGCGTCCTGGTGCAGGCAAAATCTCTGGTGTTTTTACATGTGATGACCTCTGTGCTGACTGCTTTGCTGAGTGTTTTAATCTTGTGGTCTTCTCTATGCAAATTCCCTGAAGAAGGGATTCAAGTTTTGTCCTGAAACACGTCAGACATAACGAGAAGATATTGTCATGGCAAAATTGATTCTCATATCAGTCATTACCTTATTGTGCTCTATTATGTCTCTTTTTTTAAGTTTATATTTACTACAGGACAAACCTTTCAGCTGATCTGTTACAGCTTGCATGATGCAGACAGTTCAGTAATACAGTATTAAACATTTGTCTCTCAGCTCCAGTATCGTGGGCTTCTTATGCTTATATGTGTATTGGGAATTGGAGGAACTTTTCAATATGGATTTCATATATCTGTGTTAAACTCTCCCTCTCAGGTGAGCATTAAACTGATTTTGTCTATATTTTAATTCAGCATTACTTTGGCAAGGATAAAACCATCTGGCAAATGTATCAACTGTCTCACAGACTGTAATAATCAATTAATTATTGTATTAGAAGTATTTTTTAACTTGGTATTAGCCTTTGCAATCCCTATTAGAGCAGCACTTTTAATCTGCAGACCTTGACTGGAGGCGGTACTGGGCACTGCGGAGGACCAAGTTGATTGACACTTCTGGAAGTGTCAGTTTCCCTATAGACTTCAGAGGAGGACTTCTTGTGAACGGAACCACAGGAAAGGTAAGTATTTATCTCTTCTTTTACAGGTATGTCTGTTTGGGATGCTTTGATTTAACGGCTGGGACATTAACTGCATAAATCAATGATCTCATTACAGTTACACTGTGGATCGCATTGCACAAATTAAATGCATCTGATTAGGTAATGAAATTAGACTTTTTCGTTTCAACCGGAAACATGTTGGGGCAACAACCACCTTTCAAATATCACTTCTGCAGGCCGGAGTTTTAAAATGAAAGAAAGATTCTCTAGGCATTATTGCAGACCCAAATACTAAGCACATCACAAGCACATCTAGAATTCCTTTTGGTGCATTCAGAATTCAAGAACTTCTCTGATTTGTTAAAAGTCATAGGATTCATTCTTCAAAAGATCCAGATATACAGTAGTTAATGTTCCTCAACAGTTTATAGAACTCTGAACCAGCCAGTTTTTTAAAGGCCAAGTTCATCTTTAAAAAAAATTCAAATAAATGCACATGTTTTTGCAGGTATAAACTGGTGCAAAGTAACATGTTATATGTTACACCCTAAATATAAATACAGGCCTAACATGTAACATGTTACTAAAGGTGAATTTGGAGAATCCCATTCTTTCTAACTGTGACTGTTCACACTTGTTTGCTCAGTGGCTCTACGCCCTATGCTCACAAAAGTATGTGAGCTTTTCTTTGAGCTTATCCAACCAATTTTGGACCTATATAATTTAATGGGAGCGTTTGTAAACACATGATACACACATTTTGGGGTGCTTTCACGTTTGCCTGAAGAACTTCTATTGCCTAGCCCAGGAAAAAAACACCTGATACGCATGCAAAAGCACTTGTAAAATGCCTGTAATATGTATGAAAAACACCTGAAAATGCTTTAAAAATGCTGAAACATTCCTAGGAATGTGCGGTGCTCAGGTGTAAATTAAGGTTTACACTATGGAAGGAAGTAGACTAAAAAAATTCAAGAAACATTTATTCTTATCGGTAGACTTACAGTGGCTCTACACAGCCATTTCAGATCCTAGATAATAGGTAGTGATTGCTTAAAACCTTTCTTCCAGTTTGTAAAGACATTCATCAATGACACATGGATACATCGATACCAGCTACCAATAGCTGAGAGTGATCTTAGATTATTATGGTCCTTCGTTGTGTCAAGTTACTGCATTGGTGGGTTGCTTGGATCTCTGACATCAGGATATTTAGCTTCCAGATTTGGCAAGTAAGTGCATTTAAAACTCATTGCTGTCATTACCAGTATGAAAACAGCGCTGATAATTACCAATGTTTCCTCATTACAGAAAGAGATGTCTGCTATGCAGTGACCTGATTCCTATTGTTGGAGCTCTCCTGCTTGGTCTCAGTTCCACTGCCAGGTCTTTTGAGACGATTCTGCTTGCTCGCTTTTTGTATGGCATTAATGCAGGTATGGGTAGTCTGCTTAAGTGCTGTTTTGTAAAATAAATGGTCACAGCATAAAACCTAAAGGAGTTCAATGGTCACAGCACACGCATTATATTTTTTACATTGGCATTGTAAAAGAAAGACAAACAATAGTTATGTTTAATAATTTAGTATAAGCTTATTTGAAAAGTCAGCAGGCCATGTTTCCACAACTTCCTGGATTTCCTGCATGCTTTACAAGCGGTGATCCCAGTACTGACCCAGTACTGAGCCCCTTTGTAATTGCTGCACTACATGCAGTTTGAGGTTCCTAATGCAAAGATCTCATCCTCACAAAAACACAGAAATATGTTAGTTGATTTAAATTACACGTATACCAAAATAAATATATATGATGTTGGACTTCCTTTGAAACATAACAATTGCCAGGGTCTCCAGAATGAGTATAAAAATTTTATCAAAAGTATAAAAACAATGATACTACTCACAAACTAGCGTGAAAAGCAGGCTTTTCTTAGCAGTCACAGCTACATCCCTTGGTACCTGATGACAAGAGGTAGATGATGGCACCCCAAACGGCTGAACGGCTGACGCGTTTCAGGGGCGCACCCCTTTCCTTGGAGCCTAGGCAGTCTGTGGCTCCTCTGTCCTGTGTGCCCTAATATATACATCCATATGCCCACGCCCCAAATGACCACTACCCTAATAAGCCACGCCCATCAATGAGATCTGGCTCCAAACAAAGGGGCGGAACTTACTTCCCTCTCTACAGCATGCTGTAACAGTGTCACCAAGTACGGGCCGTCAACAGGCCAAAGAGTTAACCACACAAATAATGTATCAAAAATCAGATTATCAAAACACAATAGAGATATATCAGTTGCCCAGCATCAATTGCACTAGCCCCAATCTGACTGATGTGAATATTCCATAGCGTATTCATGGCAGTGCGCAGCTCGATCCCCCAAGAGAAGAAAGGTCAGGCAAAAACCTACCCTCATGACTCACTCTGTGTGATGTGTCTCTATTGTGTTTTGATACGCTGATTTTTGATCCATTATTTGTGTGGTTAACTGTTTGGCCTGTTGGCGGCCCCGTACTTGGTGACACTGTTACAGCGTGCTGTAGAGAGGGAAGTAAGTTCCGCCCCTTTGTTTGGAGCCAGATCTCATTGATCGGTGTGGCTTATTAGGTTCGTGGTCATTTGGGGCATGGGCATATGGATGTATATATTAGGGCACACAGGACAGAGAAGCCACAAACCGCCTAGGCTCTGAGAAAAGGGGTGCGCCCCTGAAACACGTCAGCCGTTCAGCCGTTCAGCCGTTTGGGGTGCCATCATCTACCTCTTGTCATCAGGTACCAAGGGATGTAGCTGTGACTGCTAAGAAAAGCCTGCTCACACTCGTTTGTGAGTAGTACCATTGTTTTTATACTTTTAATAAAACTTTTACATTGGTAATGCACTAGCTCGATGCGCCCTCTTCTCTTTTTATTTTCTCTTTAGTTGTATGAATACCCATTATTCTGAAGAGGGCTGCAAGACTTTAGATTTTGCCTTATATTCAAGAATGAACCACACCATAGTGTCTAGCAAAACACTGGAGCACAGGAGATTATTGCTTGGTTGATTTTTGTTCAAAGGTTTCCCCTTTCTTCCTGTTCTGATCACCATCCACAATTTGGAATTTTCACTTTCACACTCGTAATAATGGTAAACAGTACATATTGAGAGAGTGATGCTCCCTAACAGGGACACAGACAATAAAAAATCTGACATGTGTTCTAATCCCTCTGTTCTCTATCCAAAACTTTAAAAAAATGCCTTAGTTATACTTTAACTCTTTCTAAGATATATTTCTTGTGGATTTCCCTTTAAATGTTTTAATAATGTGTACTCTGTAAAATACATATTTGCTTTTCAGGATTCGGACTGAACATCCACGCTCAGTATGCAGGTGAAATAGCAGATAAAAAGATGCGTGGCTTTACGAACACCAGTATCTCCATATTTGTGACAACTGGGAAACTGACTGGCCAAATTCTTGGGCTAAGGTGAGTGCCCCTGTGGGCCTGTATTCTAATCCTTTAAGTTATATGGCTTTGAAATGTTTTAATTATTGCTGTTATACCGATGTGACACCTGGCATTCAATTTACTTTATTATATGAGGGTATTTTGGGATATAAAATATATAAGTTTTATAGTTTTGTTATCTCTGATTACCTTTAGGGAGGTCCTAGGATTTGAATCAATATGGCCTCTTCTCTTGGCTGTCAGTGGGTTCTGGGCACTGACCCAACTGCTTACTTTGCCATTCTTTCCTGAGTCTCCACCATACCTTCTGATGGAAAAACAAGACAAGGATGGTTGTATGCAAGGTATGGGTGAAGAACCTTTTATGTCCTATTTGGTTAATTATTGATAAGGGTTTGCTATGAAGTATTCCCTGGTTATTGTGGCTTTTGAATTTTTTTTGCTGGAGACAGCTTACTGGATGAAAGACCACCAAACTAATGTACCTACAGCAGATGTTCTTCTGCCAGCTATTGTTGGGGCCCTTTATAGGCATCAGTGCTCCTATTGACAGTCCCTGTTAACCTGCATGCAGTATAGGTACAGTATGGGTACGTTTCAGTCTTGGCACAAGTGCAAGGGTTGGTGTTGTATAGGTACGGTAAAGAGTCTGTATATTGCGGTATAGAGTACATGTGCAGAACGGAAAAAATTGTTTTGCTTCAGGTTGATTTGTTATGTTACTAATTTCCTTTTGTTGATTCGTTTTGGAATTTGTTTAGTTTTGTTTAGTTTAATTTTGTTTATTACTTTTCTAACTAATTATAAATTTTCGGAACAATTCAAATTCAGATGGGTCTTCCCCACAACCCTTGCCCAGTAATTCACATAGGGGTGGGTCGGGATCTGGGGCCCACTTGTTAAAGGGTGCTTCCACATTCTGAGCCACCCCCACAACCACCAGGCCAGGGTTGTGGGGAAGAGGCCCTTGTCCCCATCAACATGGGGACAGGGTGCTTTGGGGGTTTCCCCTTAAAATCCATGCCGGACCTGAAGGGCCTGGTATGGACTGGGGGGGCCCCATGCTGTTTTTTTCTGCATTTTTCATTGTCGGCATTCTTTTTTACATTTGAGTGATCGGTTGTTAAGGAGCTCCCCTGCCCAAAAGCACCCCCCCCCCCCATATTGAGGGCATGTGGTCTAGTATGGTTCAGGAGAGGGGGGCTCACTCTTCCCATCCCCCTTCCCTGACCTACCAGACTGCTTGGATAAGGGTCTAGTATGGATTTATGGGGGGGACCCCATGCTGTTTTCTTTTCTGCATTATTCATTGCCGGCATTCTTTTGTTTACATTCATCTGTCAGCGGGCAAACCTGCTAAACTAAATTTTTTCCTTAAGACCCCTTTTACACCGAGGTACCTTACAGGCATTTTTGCGCTAAAAATAGCTCCTGTAAAGCAACTGTTTCTTCTGCAGCCCCAGTGTGAAAGCCAGAGTGCTTTCACACTGGGGCGGTGCACTTGCAGGACAGGAAAAAAAGTCCTGCAAGCAGCATCTTTGGGACGGTGTGCCATTTTCAAAGAGCCTTAGCAGCGCTAAGCAGGCGCTTTTAACCCCTTTTTAACCCCTCCTGGGGGGTTAAAAGCACCCCGCTAACAGCAGTAAAGTGCCACTAAATCTAGCAGTGCTTTACCGCTACCGCCCACACTGCCCCAGTGTGAAAGGGGTCTAAATCTTTCTACACTGAACACTAAAGCAAATAGTTTCCAAACAAGAATCAATTTAAATACTTTTATAAGCATTTTTTTAATTTGAAAAAAAAAATCTAAAGCTATCCTACATTGATATTGGAGAAGATCTAGACGTTTTACCTGTTTTAAAGCAATTCATTTTTTTTTTTAAATCAAATAGAGCTTTATTGAAAAATAAAAGCATATAAATACAAAGTTTATAGCAATTCCAGGACAGTCTCTTAAGTTTCTTAAACATACTCAGAAAACAGCTCATACAATGTATAACAAACACAGTGGTATAAATCTAGCTTCCCTCTATCGCAAAAGGACAGTACAGTTTGGTCATAGGTAAATAACAGAATCAAACTCATGTTGCCAGATCTGCTGACAAGTGTATAGTAAAGTTCTCCTGTCAGAGGGATATAACTCAACCAATAAGTAGCCTGTCCATCACCAATTCTAATGGGCCCTGGATCTGGGGTATCCAGCCATGGACCCCTGTTCTGGTAGATGTACTTCTCCAGTCTAAGAGCTTCACCCATACATTGTACCCATTCCTTATGAGATGGAGAATCAGTAGACTTTCAATACCTAAGCACATCTCTACGGACTTGAAAGAGAGCTCCAGCCACAACTTCTCTAATAGGGACAGATAGTTGAAAATTAATGTAAAATGCCCAGAAGGCAAGGTTTGGGGTCAAGCGGGATGGA
This sequence comes from Aquarana catesbeiana, assembly GCF_042186555.1. Lineage (NCBI taxonomy): Eukaryota > Metazoa > Chordata > Amphibia > Anura > Ranidae > Aquarana > Aquarana catesbeiana. The sequence goes on from NC_133324.1 coordinate 284,623,785, forward strand.
GATCTGAAATACAGCGTTTATCGTATTCAGTACTCCCACCCAGTAATTGTGTAGTTTGGGGCACCGCCAAATTAGATGGACCAGGTCCCCATGGTCCCCCGAACATTTACTGCAAGTGGGGGTGTCTAAGATGCCCATTTTGTGCAACCTAATTGGAGTAAGATGCCCCCTTAGGAGTATGTATAATTGTGTCACATTAAGGGAACATTGGGGTACTGCCTGAAGCACTTCCTCCCGCTGATCTGCTACAAATGGGAAAAGATCACTCTCCCACCTCTTGCCTGCTTTCAAGGGAAAGGATATAAAAAAATTAATTTAGCAGCATTGCATAGCACCTTGAAATAAAGCCTTTCATGGAAACAGTTTCAGCCATCATGTTAAACACAGGCATTGGGGATTATTGCCACTCCACAGACTGGCCCTGGGCTGCTATAGCATGTTTGAGCTGGATATAATAAAATAGCATGGATGTTGGCAAGGAAAATTTCACCTCAAAGGAACATAAAGTGCCATATTTAAAATGATGGTAAAGATGGGTTATCCCCAGTTTACTCCAACTCTGACCTTGTTGCACCGTTGCCAGCTCCGGGAAACCTATTCCGCCAAATGGGACTATAGCAGATGAAGCCTGTGACCCATTGTAGCTGTTTAGTCTTATTTAAGATTTTCTGAATGAGGGCGTATGTGGACAAAAGGCAATTAGACTTGGGTAATTTGAAATTTAATGGAGCTTTTTTGCATGTTACATAAATGCTATATTGCAGAGGCTATATAAAACACAATAAGCTTCTATAACTTGTTTCTCAACCTTTTTTCAGTCAGGGCACCCTCTAAAACTATGCACAAGAGGCACCCCATTCTAAAATGTAAAAAACTAAATTAATAGTTTTACATAAAGCAGCAACATCCACCAACGTAGGACACCGAACATTAGAGGCGACTTATTCTTCCAAAGCAAATACACCTTTACAAACTGGTACTGACTGGTATTCTAGCATTTATCTTCTCTCATTCAGCTAATGTGACCCCAGTGCCGACAGAGAGGTGCAAACAAGATGTTGTGTAGGTGCCCAGTGTCCTCCTTATCAAACAATGACATCATTGTTAGGACACCGGTAGCTGAAATGTTGCAATGGAGCACAAATGGCTTTGTGTAGCTAAAGGAAGGCTTGATCTACTGCTGGTTGGTATACAAGTTTGGGGCAATTTTAGGGCATTTTACTAAGGCACTCTTTGAAGAAACCTGAAGGCACCCAGTTGCAAAAAGCTGACTTAGAGAATAAGCCAACCAATAAAAAGAATCACACTTCTACAGGTAGAATTATACTGGAAAAATAAGAACATTTACGCTTTAAAAATTATATATATATATATATATATATATATATATATATATATATATATATATATATATATACATATTCAAATAGATCCCTTGTATCCTTAGCCCTGAAACAACTCTGGGGAGACAGAGACCACCAGAAGGAGATTGATGATATGTTAAAGGAGCAAGCAGCTCGCAGAAGTGGGCGGAGCCTGGGTGTCCTGGAACTTCTTAAAGAGCGCTCTGTGCGCTGGCAGCTATATATTCTCCTTGCCTTGACGATAACTCTGCAGCTCTGCGGAATCAATGCAGTAAGTCTCTAGTTGCTACATATTATAAAGACTAGCATCCCATTCAGCTCAGCCTATCTGCATTATATGATATATATAATATATATATATACAACATATATATATATACATATATATGATATATATATATATATATATATATATATATATATATATATATATATATATATATATATATATACACAACAGTGAGTACACCCCTCACATTTTTATAAATATTTGTAAAGTAGTGAGTATACAGTTTGCTGTCACCACAAAATAACTCAATACACAGCCATTCATGTCTAAACTGCTGGCAACAAAAGTAAATATACCCATAACTAAGTGAAGATATCCAAATTGGGCCCAAAGTGTCAATATTTTGTGTGGCCATCATTATTTTCCAGCACTGCCTTAACCCTCTTGGGAATGGAGTTTACAGAGCTTCACAGGTTGCCACTGGAGTCCTCTTCCACTTCTCCACGATGACATCACAGAGCTGGTGAATGTTAGAGACCTTGTGCTACTCCACCTTCCGTTTGAGGATGCCCCACAGATGCCAAAGGTCAGGACTGGAGACAGCAGCGTGATTAGAAAGCCGGGTCAAATACTGGATCAGATACAGGCACAGGATCAGAAAACAGGGTAAAGCTGCAGATCAGACAGCAGCTGCACTAGTGCAGCTGCTGTCTTTATATAGGCCATTTGGCGCCAGCATTAATGGCTAACGTGTGCGCGTATTTTCGCGCTAATGTGCATTTGCCTTTTAGCGCTAATGTGCATTCGCCTGTTAGCGCTAATGTTCCTGCGCATAGGCTTTAGCCTATGCCTGGCAAGACGGGCACCTTCTAATGCACGTCTGCGCATGCCATGTCTCTGACAGACGGGAAGAAAAAAGAGTGGAGAAGGCTTGGAACAGCTCATGGTCCAAAGCACACAACGTCGTCTGCAAAACATGGTGGGGGCAGTGTGATTGCATACGCATGCAGGCTTCCAGTGGCACTGGGTCATTGGTGTTTATTGATGATGTGACAGAAGACAGAAGCAGCCAGATGAATTCTGCAGTGTTTAGAGATATACTGTCAGCCCACATTCAGCCAAATGCAGCAAAGTTGATTGGATGGCGCTTCACAGTATAGATGGACAATGATCCAAAAGACTGCAAAAACCCAGGAGCTTTTGAAGGAAAAGAAGTGGAATATTCTGCAATGGCCAAGTCAACTACCTGATCTCAACCAAATTGACCATGGCATTTCACTTGCTGAAGGCAAAACTAAAGGCAGAAAGACCCACAAACACAGAACAACTGAAGACAGCTGCAGTTAGAGCCTGGCAAAGCATCAGAAAGGAGGAAACCCAGTCTTTGGTAATGTCCATGGGTTCCAGACTTCAGGCAGTCATTGGCAGTAAAGGATTCACAACAAAATATTAAAAATTAACATTTTATTTATGAATATATTCATGTGTCCAATTACATTTGAGCCCTTGAAAATGGGGGGATATTTATGTTCAACCCCTTGAATTAAAGGTGGAAGTCTGCTCTTCAAATTCATTTGGATTTTTGTTGTAATTTTATTCTGGTGGCATACAGAGCCAAAAGTATGAAAATTGTGCCTGTGTCCAAATATATATGGACCTAACTGTATATTATAACAACCACTAGATATCATACTCAGATACATATAGTGTAATTGGATGGCAAAATATACATACTAATATTTTATATATACTAAAATAGGTGAAAGAGTAACAGAATCTAACACCTGTTAGGCTGGGTTCACATATGAGCACGCAGCGGCTCACAGCAAGAGTCCAGTGCGTCCTCATTCACTGTTTCAGGTCCGTTTTCAGCCCAAATTTTTGGCTGCATTCAGACTTGATACCGACCAAAAGACACACAGCGTTCCTGTGCAAAACGCACGGGAACTGTTGCGGAGATATGTGAACCAGCTCTATAGAGTGCCAGTCACAATCTCCTGCTATTGCGAATTGGATGTGGGGAACCCGCATCCAATTCGCACTAGTGTGAACCCAGCCTTAGCGCTGGTTCACAGTGGTATGATTTGACATGCAATTTGACATGTCAAATCGCATGTCCAATCCGAGGCAATTGCTGGCAATGGCACTGTCCTAATCGGTGCAATGCCACAATTGCGGGGCCGCACCGATTTAAAAAAGTAGCTTCTGTACTACATTTTGCGATTTCATTGCAGGTTTCTGCACAGATGTCTGTGAAATCGCAGCCCAAATCGGGACTGACATGCGGGAGTGAAATCATGTGAGTTCAGCTGAACTCACACGGCTTCATTCCTGCAGCTCAGTGTGAACCTGGGTTTAGACTAATTACCCATGCATTGAATGTGCACTGATTTTTTTATTTGGATTAAATCAGAACTTTTGATCATTTTTTATGAATATTTTCTTTCTATGATGCAACTTATGGGTTTGCTGTTTGACCATCCATCAATTTAATCTGAATCTCAAGTTGGTACAACTGCATTGAAAACAATACAAAATATCCAACAAGTTTGATTTTTCTTTCTCAGTTTAAAAAAAAAAAAAAGTTATTGGATGCTGGCCCTGCATACTGTCTTTATCAGAAACAATTGTAATATCTGAACAATTGGATTATAAACCGAATACTCTGAAATATGTGAGAGTACCTTTGGTCATTTGGCTGATGGGGAACAAATGATCTGCAAATACACTAATCATCTCACTTGGTCAGAGACTGGTGAAACTCTATATTCTGGTTAATGGGATATGTCAACAACCATTTTGAATAAATATACTGTACAGTGCTCTGCGAGAGATAACTTGTTAAATATATAAAGTTCAATTTATACACGAGACATAACAGTATATAATTATGTCTGGGTTTTTGTTTTTTTTAGATTTATTTCTATGCTGTTGAAGTGTTCAAAGCTGCTGGCTTTCATGATGAGCAGATTCCCTACCTGACAGTTGGTGTAGGAATGTGTGAGTCCACATCAGTGATTCTGTGTGTAAGTGATATCAGCTCCTTTTTTACTGCATTTCAATGAAGAAATTTGATATTTAACCAAAAACCAATAAGGCAGAGCCTGATAGGGAAAGCAAGTGCAGGTTCTTCCAGCAACCAGCACTGGACTGGACAGTGCCGGATTTAGCCCTTTGGTTTGGGGACCCCTCAACGTAGAAATTAAATTATATGACAAATAAAAAAGTGAACTGAAATGAATGATAAACTGCATTTGTTATTAAAAAAATATGTTCCGAAAAAGTCACTTGACTGAACCAGCAAGACATACGTCACAATTATGCATCACACTACAATATTTACAAAAAGTCTTTCTTCCTGCACTTAGCATCTGCAAAATCTTAAACTTAAGCTGGCCATAGATGGATCAAATCTCGGTCAGTTTAGCAGGGACTCACTGTGGCTGATTTACCAATGGATTTCAGAATGTTCACCTAATATTAAGAGAGTAATTTTTACTTCCATTATCCAATCAGTTATAATGCAAATTCCTGTTCCCTTTGAATATTCAATCATGTGCAGGTAAAATAAGTAAACTGCCATTTTCTTTTTACATACTTGATAACTGAAGTGAATCTTCATAAAATCTATTGGCTTTTAACAAATTAACCTCATTATGATAAGGAAGACTTTATGGAACTTCTGTGCAATTCTACACCTACTGTATGTCCCTGCATGGTTGCAAGGAAAACCTACTGGAGGTGGATCACCAGTGCTAAAGCTGACCAGCACTGCTTTAGGGTTCCCTGACCCTATGTGGACTTTTACATTTTTCGTACAGTAATTTGTAGAAATGCATATTGTATATTTTACTGACTTCTAAAAGGTCACAGACCTGTATGCACAAACCAAGATGACGGGCACAAGTGAGGAGCACACCTGACTATACACTGAGAATGTACAGGTCTCAGATACAGTCTGGTCACAGGCCATGATCAGTATATAAAACAAAAATCTATCAGCGCAAATATGTGAAAGAATAGTGACCTAAATCGCCTCTTCAATAATAATAACCAGTGGGTGATATCGAAGACATACCACACAAATGAAACACAAATATACCCCCCCCCCCCCGGCTGCTGCATACACAGAAAATGCGTTCACTTCACATAAATAATATCAATAACAATTCAGTGTAGTGCTACCTAAATACCAAAATACCTATAAATGAATCCTCATAGGAATAAATGATTAACTTTAGAATAGCAAGATACTAAGATACTAATTGGGAGTAAAAAACACTGAAAAATAATCACAGTGATTAAAATATTAATATGAAATTATTAAAATAATCAAAAAATTGTGATAAAGATCCAAAAACAGTCCTCCAAAATCTTCTGAATAAAAATAGCTTTCACGTGACAATAGTGCAAGGATTTCGAAAGTGCTAGTGCTCTCCTCCACCTCAATATCCTAGCCGCTCACCTCAAAATCTGACCCGTTTCACCAGCAGGTCAGAAATAGCAGGTACCTTTTCAGGGATACAAATGGGGGTCAGCTGAACATAGAGCTCCTATTTCATCCGTGCTGCCACAGGCTGATTGTATGGATATCATCCGGTAAACACTCCCTCTGGACTATCCAGTGAACATAGGAATAAAAGGCTAATCTAGTGCTCTCTGTATACCAAACGGTTTATTTCATCATAAAAACATATAAAACGTTACTCACAAACGCAGCAGTTAAGCAGTGCGGGCTCAGGAAGCAAAAGAAACACCAAGATGCTCGCAGGATGACGTCAACACTGCGACTCCTCCCCCTAGGGTATAAAAATATGTATGTATATGTAACAGTATGGATGGGCTGCAATATCAAATTTATAGAACAGCTTTTTCAATAGCCTTGGATCATTAACTCTGAGAAGCAGGGATCTTTTATATTGTGTGCCATCAAATTGTTCCCATTCCGGGGTTAAACAAAACATAATTAACCTCATTCCTCCTAGTAGTACAGCTAAAGAGGTATATAGTGTATGTTATGTATAAAAATATAGAGCAGCAGGAACTGCATCCAGTATTTTAGACAGTTCAAGAAAACCAGTACAGCACAACTGGCACTTATGCCGCATACACACGACCGGACTTTCCGTCAGAGTAGACTCTGACAGTCTTTCCAACGGAGTTCCGATGGAGTTCCGCTGAAACGGACTTGCCTACACACGATCACACCAAAGTTCGTTCGTTTAGAACGCAATGACATACGACGGGACTAGAAAAGGGAAGTTCAATAGCCAGTAGCCAATAACTGCCCTAGCGTCATTTTTGGTCCGTTGGACTAGCATACAGACGAACGTTTTTTTCTATAGGAATCAAGTCCGTCGGAAAGATTTGAAACATGTTCTATTTCTAGGTCCGTCAGAATTTTAGAAAGAAAAAGTCCGATGAAGCCCACACACGATCGGAATGTCCGACGGAATGATTCCGTCGGACCTTTTCTGCCGGAAAGTCCGGTTGTGTGTACGCGGCATTATACATATGAAAACAATGAGGAATAATTCTACTCATACATTTTAAAGTCTGAGAATGTAGAAGAAATATATAGTATATACCAAGGCTGTCCACACACAGACACACACACACACACTAAATTAATATTTATTTCTACCAGTGCAGTAGAACATTTAACAACAGGATGTTAAGCTTAACTTTTAAAGCATTTACATTTAATTGACACTTATTCTTCTGGTATAGAGTCTGGTGGTTGATCGCTTTGGCAGAAGAGTTTTCCTGCTGGCTGGCTATATATCAATGGTCTTAGCGTTGGGGCTTCTAACTCTGACAATCTCGCTGCAGGTAAATATACTTATTGCTATACGAATATCATTTGTAGAGCACAACTGACAATGTCACGGAACACTGCAAACTGATTTCTGCAACACTTATTGGGCTTAAATGAATAGTAGTTAGACTTGCCGGATAAGGATTTGAGGAATGAAAGGAGGGGTGTTATTCCACACTGTGAAAAAGTGGCAAGGAAAGAGATAAAAATGGTGCAGCGCGCTTTGTTGTACAATTTGCAGGGTTCCAGTCAAAAGATTGGAATAGAGCCACACAGAAAAACATATCAGACATTAAACATGCAGGACTATCATTACCTGTTAAAAAAAAAACAAAAAAAAAATTTTTTGTAATCCACCGTTGTAGTGGGAAAAAATCCAATAGAAAACAATATATATATATTTTTTTGTTAATGCATTTTACCTAAGCTATATTTGGATTAGCCTATTTGCTACATAATATGGACTATACAGTAATGCACATAGAAAGCAAATCACTGGCGCAGGTGCTCTGCCAGTGACACACTCCCGCTGTGATTGGACACTGTGAGAGCCAATCAGCAGGTCCAGCAGACACAATATGCTACGGGACCTGCTGATCATTCGGGAGACAGGCAAAACAATGGTCTGCCTATGTAAACAAGGCAGACCACCATTCTGTGAGAGGGGAATGTACTGATCCTGTGTTTCTGCTAAGCAGGAACATTGATCTTTACCTTTGCCCAGTCAAAGCATCTTTTAAGTAAGCACTCCCTAGGAACACATTTAACCCTTTGATCACCCCTGGTGTTAACCCCTTTCCTGCCAGTGTCTTTAGTACAGTGACAGTGCATATTTTTTGCCACTGATCACTGTATTGGTGTCACTGGTCCCCAAAAAGTGTCAGTTAGGTGTCCGATTTGTCCGCCACAATATTGCAGTTCTGTTATAAGTTGCTGATAGTTGAAAATATTAGTAAAAAAAATTATCCCATGGTTTGTAGACGCTATAACTTTTGTGCAAACCTCTCAATAGAGGCTTATTGGGATTTTTTTTTACCAAAAATATGTAGTAGAATACATAATGACCTAAATCAGGGGTAAGCAACCTCGACCCTCCAGCTGTGGTGAAACTACAAATCCCATCATGCCTCTGCTTCTAGGAGTCATGCCTGTGATTGTCAGGGTCTTGCATGTCTCATGGGACTTGTAGTTTCAAAATAGCTGGAGGGCAGAGGTTGCCTACCCCTGGCCTAAATTGATGAAGAAATTAGATTTAAAAAATTTTTTATTGGGTATATTTTATAGCAGAAAGTTAAAAAATATTGTTATTTTTCAAAATTGTCAGTCTTATTTGTTTATAGTGCAAAAAATAAAAACCGCAGAGGTGATCAAATACCACCAAAAGAAAGCTCTGTTTGTGGGAAAAAAAAGGACAAACATTTTATTTTGGTACAGCGTCACATGACCGCGCAATTGTCAGTTAAAGTAACACAGTGTCATATCGCAAAAAATGGCCTGGTCATGAAGGGGGGTAAACCTTTCCAGAGTTGAAGTGGTTAATGAATATTAATGCACAAAACACAATATAATACCCAATTATTTGGTAAAATATAAAAGATGATGATACACAGAGTAAATAGATTCCTAACATGTTACACTTTAAAATGGCATATGTCTGTGGAATGGCGACAACCTACAGTACTTAACCACTTAAGCCCCGGAAAATTTTACCCCCTTCCTGACCAGAGCACTTTTTGTGATTCGGCACTGCATCGCTTTAACTGACAATTGTGCGGTTGTGTGATGTGGCTCCCAAACAAAATTGACGTCCTTTTTTCCCCACAAATAAAGCTTTCTTTTGGTGGTATTTGATCACCTCTGCGGTTTTTAGTTTTTGCGCTATAAACAAAAAAAGAGCGTCAATTTTGAAAAAAACGCATTATTTTTTACTTTTTGCTATAATAAATATCCCCCAAAAATATATAAAAAAACATTTTTTTTCCTCAGTTTAGGCCGATACATATTCTTCTACATATTTTTGGTAAAAAAATCGCAACAAGCGTTTATTGATTGGTTTGCGCAAAAGTTATAGTGTCTACAAAATAGGGGTTAGTTTTATGGCATTTTTATTAATAATTTTTTTTTTTACTAGTAATGGAGGCGATCAGCGATTTTTATCGTGACTGGGACATTATGGCGGACACTTATATCGGACAATTTTGACACATTTTTGGGACCATTGGCATTAATACAGCGATCAATGCTAAAAAATTGCATTGATTACTGTAAAAATGTCACTGGCAGTGAAGGGGCTAACCTCTAGGTGGCGCTTTAGGGGTTAAGTGTGTCCTAGGGAGTGTTTCTAACTGTGGGGGGACCTCCGCTTTAATTCCCTTTATTTTTATTTATTTTATTAAAAAAAAAAAAAATTACACTGTCTGTTATAGCTGCACGATTAATCCTTAAAAAATCGCGATTGCGATTCAACCCCCTCACGATCTTAATACTGTACAGTATTTCACCGATTCATGTAAAACAAGTGCAGAGCCGTTCTCTGCTCAGAGCTGTAAAAAGATTTTTTAAAAACTCAAATGTTTATCAACAGCGATAATTAGAAACAATATATCTTTCTGTTCTTTTAGATCAAAGGAATGAACTACTGTCTGTAAATTAGATCAGTTTAACCACTTAAAGACTAAACCTTTTTTGACACTTGTCGCTAACAAGTTAAAATCTGTATTTTTTGCTAGAAAATTACTTAGAACCCCCAAACATTATATATACTGTATATTTTTTTTAGCAGAAACCCTAGAGAATAAAATGGAGATCGCTGCAATATTTTATATCACACTGTATATGTGCAGTCTTTCCAAAGCATTTTTTTAGGAAAAAATATACTTCAATAAATTAAAGCGGTTGTTAAGCCACTCTAACCTGTATACACCATCAGCACTGCCTCCTATTGCAGTATCCCCCTCTGTGTATGATTTATAAAAATAAATAATGCAAATACCTAAATTCACAGCCGAGATTGAGATCACATGACCGGCAAGCTTACTCCTTTCCTCCTCTGACAGATGCAGCGGGAGGGGCCGAGAGTCCCCTGCTGACATCAGTCGGAAGGGGAGGAGGAGGAGAGGAGGAAAGATCTAGCCGGTCATGTGATCACAGATCTCAGCTGTGTAAGGAGGTATTTGCAGCATTTATATTTATAAATCATACACAGAGGGGGACACTGCAATAGGAGGCAGTGCTGATGGTGTATACAGGTTAGTGTAATGCAAGCAGGAGGGGGGAGGGGCGGCACTGTCACGAGCAGACAGGCAGAGAGGGGAGGGGGAGGAGGACACAGGAGCAGAGAGAAGACAGATAGAAGGGCTGCGGATGACGGAGGCACTTAAACTGACCACAGTGTCAGGGCTCAGCAGCCATGATACACCGTGGTCAGTTTACATAGTGGAGGACAGAAACTGTCAGGATCAGCCAGGTATTTTAGGTGTTACGAGGGGCCAAATGACACAGGACAAGCACTGTGTTATATAACATGCTTTAAAGGAGCAGGATCCTTTTTGGGGGGATTAACAAACGCTTTGAAAAAAAAAACGAAACGGTAAAGTAAGCCCAAATTTTTTTGTATAATTTGAAAGATGATGTTACGCAGAGAATTGTGATCTTCATTCTAAGCAAAAAAATTTGGATTCTCATTTTATCCAGAATCGTGCAGCTCTACTGTCTGTTTTTTTTTTTTTTTCGACTTTATTGCTTTCACAAGGGATAAACTACATCCCTTGTGATAGCATGGACAGTGACAGGTATTCTTTACTGAGATATCTGGGATATAGACCCCAGATCTCTCCTCTGCCCTCAAAAGCATCTAAACAAACAAAGGTTGGTTTGAGCAGATGCTGTTACAAAACCAAAACTGGTGACAAACCAGTGACAAAATCCTCATCCCTTCTGATTTCATGGACCATAGAGATTAACAGGGCACTTCTGTTCCTCCCTCATCTCTATGGTCAGCCACTCATCTCTATGAAAAACCGCTTGCTTAAGTCCCATGCTCTCTGGTGGAACAGGAGAGCTTGGGAAGGTGGAAGGCCCCAGATGAAAAAAGATACTGGGGCAGCTGCAGCCATGGCCCCCGGTATAACCACTGAAACCCGAGGACGTACAGGTACATCCTAAGGGCGGCAAGTGGTTAACATAAATTAAAGCAGAACTTAACTGTATCTGAGCGCCACAAACTGAGAATGCCATTTAATGCAAAGCAAACTGACCCATCTATCCATATCTACATGTTTTATATAGTTAAAGGGTAACTCTACTTTTGTTGAGAAAAATACATTCCCCTCTGGGTGATCTATGTACATTGCAAGGATTGCAACAAACTTTGTTGCAGATTCCTAGCTTTTGTTATTCTGAAGAAATCCCCGTATGTTCATCTGTGCCCCTGTGCCAAGTGAGTCTAATGGGAGTGGTTTCATAATTATCAACCAGCTGCTGCAGAATCAGGCCTCTAACTGCTAACCTTTAGACATGATTTCCTATTGGGAGTATCTTACCAAAAATGACATTTTTTCTGCAGGGGATGCCAAAAATCTGACTTGAATAAATAAATAAATATATATATATATATATATATATATATATATTGTATGCTATTTTTTCCATGAAAGTGGTGTTATCCTTTAAGAAATCACTTTGAAAAACAACCCCGTAGTATTTCTAGGCATCCTGAGAAGGTGCAGCTGATTCATGTATTATTTACTTCCTGTAATCCGTCTCCCCTTAGCTCAGGCATGCAGGCACAAGGGTTTGCTTACCTGAGAAAGCTCCTCCTCCCCTGCTCCAGATGAAAAAAAAATGCTCATGAAGACTCCTTGGATGTATTTAAAACCAGGAAGTAACTGAAGAAAAAAAAAAAGTTTAAAACACATGAATATAGCATACATTACTATCTATTTACTAATGCTAGCAGCAAAATTATTAAAAATAGTTACTATTACTATTGATTAAGAGATTGAAGTTCCGCTTTAACCAGTTGCCAGGGGCGTTGCTAGGTCTGCAAAAGACCTGGGGCTAGAGCCCATAGCAGCGGTCACCAACCTTTTTGCAGGCCCGGGGAGGGGGGGGGGCATGCCAGTGGTAAGCAATTTTTCGCAGGCAAAGGCTGTTGTTGGCGTTTCAATCATCATGACACCATGGTTGATATGGTGTCAGGGTGATCAAAGTGCATTGTTTCTATTGTTACATTCTAATATATAATAAAGTGGTTCAACTCACCATGATGCAGAATCAGTGGGAGCCCTTGGGTGTGTCACTTGCCACATCTCCTGCCACCAGATGCAGCGTGTCACCTGTCACCAGATGCAGCATGTCACTTGCCACTGTCGCCTGTCACCAGATGCACCGTCACCTGCCACTAGATGTGGATTGTTACTTGCCACATCACCTGCCATCATTTGCAGATTGCCGCGTCACCTTCCACCATATGTAGATTGTCACTTGCCACGTCACCTGCCACCTGATGTGGATTGTCACTTGCCATCATTTGCGGAATGTCACTTGCCACGTCACCGGCCACCATTTGCAGATTGTCACTTGCCATGTCACCTGCCACCATTTGCAGATTGTCACTTGCCACGTCACCTGCCACCTGATGCGGATTGTCACTTGCCATGTCACCTGTCACCATTTGCAGACTGTCACTTGCCACGTCACCTGCCACCATTAGCAGATTGCCACTTGCCACATCACCTGCCACTAGATGTGGGTTGTCACTTGCCAGCCAGTGCCACCAAATGTGCATTGTCGCTGCATTGGTGGCAGACTGGCAGCACTGGTCCATTTAGTGAGGACAGGAGAGCGGAGATGCAGGGCGGGCAGTGAGAGATGATGTCATCTTTGCTCCCTGCCGCAGCTTCAACATTGAAGAGGCCGGTGTTCTGACAAAATGAGCACCCATGCTATGGGGGCGGAAAAGCGCTGATGTGTGGTGGGCAGTGAGAGATGATGTCATCTCTCTGCTCCCCACCGCACATCGCTTCCACACTGAAGTGGCCCGGCTATGAGGGCGGAAGAGTGGTGACGTGGAGCGGGTGGAGAGAGATGATGTCATCTCTGCTCATGCTCCCGCTCATCTCTCTCCTCTCATCCACCTCTAATGCAGCCCACCCGCCACAGCCGCGACCTGCTGGTTAGGCAGGGACTCTGCGGCAAGAGACTCGGGGCTATGGGTTTCAGATTCGGGGCTACAGCCTCAATAGCCACCCCCTGCCGACGCCTATGCCACTTGCCGTCTGTGCTATAGCCGAATGACGGCTACAGCGTGGACCTGAATTTCCGGGAGGCCATCACAGGACGCCCACCCTTTTGCGCGGCGCACGCTGTGATCACCGAGTCACCGAGACTCGGGTGATCACCGATCCGAGTAAGGGGCCGATCCCAGCCCCTTACCACCTGATCAGCTGTCAGCCAATGACAGCTGATCATGTGTTTAAACAAAAGCTCAGTGATCGTTTTTTTTTTCTCCTCACGCTGACAGCCTGAGGAGATAAAAAAGCCTATCAATGGCTTATGTTCAAGGGACATCGTTCCCGAAGAGGAAGGAGGCACATCTGCCTCCTCCTCTGCCTCCTCTGTGCCAATCAGTACCCCCTGCCAGTGCCACCTGCCATTGCCACCTGCCAGTGCCCACAGTGCCCACCAGTGCCACCTATCAATGCCTACAAGTGCCACCTATCAATGCCCACCAGTGGTGCCAATCCGTGCCTCATCAGTGCCACCTAGCAGTGCTGCCTATCAGTATAACCTACCAGTGCCGATCAGTGCCCATCACTGCCACCCATCAGTGCCCATCACTACCACAAATCAGTGCCCATCACTGCCACCTATCAATGCCCACACTGCCAGCTATCAGTGCCACCTATTATTGCCACTTCTCAGTGCCCACCAATGCCACCTATCAATGCCCTTCAGTGCCACCCATCAGTGCCACCTCTCAGTGTCACCTCTCAGTGCACACCAGTGCCGCCTATCAGTGCCCACCAGTGCTGCCTATCAGTGCCCACCAGTGCTGCCCTATCGGGGCCCATCAGTGCAGCCCATCGGTGCCCATCAGTGCAGCCTATCAGTGCAGCCTATCGCTGCCCATCAGTGCAGCCTCATCAGCGTACATCAATAAAGGAGAAAAATTACCTGTTTGCAAAATTTTATAACAAAATATAAAAAATTATCATTTTTTTTTTTAATTCGGTCTTTTAAAATTTTTTTAACAAAAAAATAAAAACCGCAGAGGTGATCAAATACCACCAAAAGAAAGCTCTATTTGTGGAAAAAAAATGATAAAAATTTCATTTGAGTACAGTGTTGTATGATCGCACAATTGTCATTCAAAGTGCGACAGCTCTGAAAGCTAAAAATTGGTCTGGACAGGGTTTTAGTGTCCAGTGAGCAAGTGGTTAAATAAAAAAATAGTGAAATTGCTTGACACAGACAGGTTCATAAAATAGGATTAAATCTCAAGATTGGCCACTAGAGAGAGCTCTTACTGCAACTATAGAAGAGTCTGTACTAATAATAAGAAACTTTGTAATGCAATGAAACAAAATAACTTCAGCCAAAAAATACTACTGATTTACTCTTTATGGACTTTTAGAGCAAACCTAAGCAAAAGAATGGGAAAGTTGTAGAAAACTATTATAATTAGAAAAAATAAATAAATAGATAGAAAGATAATTAAAAAAATGCAGTCTAACACACGTGCCCGTGTATAGAAGAGGAGACCTATGTATAAGAACATACAAATATATATATATATTTGTGTATGCTATCTTGGAGATCAGAAGATTTATTCTTAAAATTAAATAAAAGGGAATATAAAGGATTGCTTATCTATATAAATTAATATTTACTGGGATGCATGACTAGTACCTATGTATAGATGACTTACGATCATATAATGGTCCTGATTTCTAGATGTTCATTCAAGCCAATAAGTGACAGGTTTTTCAACATACATAGTAGATCCAGTAGATTTCCTTGTGATATAGCCTACAGATATAGCCCACACCTCTCTGTGATGGGGAGTTGGGAGTAGATGGATTCAATGGGGAAAACAATTAAGTGTTTTGATGTTTCAAAAGAAAATGGCTCACTATGATTTAGGCTCTTGTTTTTTTACCAGTCTCCTATGTTCCCCAAACCGTGTGTATAAGGCCTCTTAATGTGTAGCCAAAATATTTTAGTTCACACGGGCAGGTTATATAGGAAAGCACATATCCACTAAAACAATTAAGAATTTGTTCAATTTTATATTCCTTTCTAATTCTATTATTATCAATAAAAGATTGTTGACCATGTTAAATGTTATCCCAATCATTGCCCCCAGGACACAGATTGCTAAGTAGTGTTCATTTATTTATAACTATTATTATATGTTGTACTTTAGACTATGTACACTTGGATGCCTTACTGCAGTGTGATTCTGATCTTCTTATATACTTTGTCATTTGGCGCAGGGCCAGGTAAGAGACATCAAATTGGCAACTTAAACATACACGCTATTCATAAACATAAACGCTATTCAAAAATCAAAGTTTTGCATTTAAACTCTTTCAGGTACACTGTCCATGCACCTGGTTCAAGCTGGTTAATTTTGGCATTTATGTTGCATTACAATAAAACAAAAGTAGTGCAATCAATTGCAATCAACAATCAATTAAGGTGCTGATAATTTCAGTTCCTATTTGTACTCAAAATTCATATATATGCAACAACAGCAGCTGAAAAATGTGCTGCAAACCAGTTTAATAAAACAAGTCCTTGATAAGTACTGGTATGTGCTATGTCTCTTTATATTCCTTCTCATATAAGGTATGAAGTGAGTTCCGCCATCACTAATACACTGCACTTATATTTGTACAAAATATCATATTTCTCCCAAAACATATAGTGCATTCACTGCAATACTTCTTCTTCCACTCTTTATTGTGTAAAATGTCCAATGAGTACCACAAACAACAACATACTGCGCTCACCACATAATGTAAAAAATAGGCCATGTGCACCTTCCCCTTTATGGGTCGCATCCACCACTTTAGGATGCCTCTGGTCTGTTTCCACTTGGCCAGCTCAACCGGCTCAACATGGGCTTCCTACTTTGCAGTGCCATACAATGGCATTTACCATGAGTTAAACAATGCACTCCCTAAGTGGGCAATATCCTCTAATCCGTAAAATTAAAGTCTGCTGCTTTTTGGAAAATCTACTATCATTTAATCTTTAAGTGAAAGAACTTAAAATCTTTAGTTACTCACTGAATTTAATCTTCTATCAGGTGCAACCACCATGACTATCAATGTGGAAATATTTTCTCAAGAAGCTCGAGCAGCAGCACTTGTCATTGTGGGCGTGATAAACTGGTTAGGCCTGGCTATCATCGGCATGGTCTTCCCCTTTGTAGTGGTAAGAAAAACCGTATTGTATAAATGACTATTAAAAGTGAGTAAAATTCATAAGTGATGGTAATATGTAGGGGGGGTGTATTTACCACAGGCAAATCCACTGTGCACTACAAGTACACTTGGAAATGCACTTGGAAGTGCAGTCGTTGTAGATCTGAGGGAGAGATCTGAAATGAGGGGAAGCTCTGCTGATTTCTATCATCCAATCATTTGCAGGCAATTTATTTTCCTTGCATGTCCCCCTCAGATCTACAGCGACTGTACTTCCAAGTGCACTTGTAGTGCACAGTGAATTTGCCATTAGTAAATAAACCCCATGTCCCATGAAATATGTCCTTATATACTTTACAATGAGCTGTCTCAATAATATATTTTACTATGCTAAATTACACTATATGGACAAAGAGAGATACGCCTATCTGCCCTAAACTACATAGGGGGACTTCATTCAGGTGATATGGTGTTGTCCAAAACTTTCTAGATATTAGACAGAGGTCCTCCAAACTATCTCCTTAGCAGCCCAAATTACTGTGCCTCTAGATCCTCTTATATGTCTGCTGGGAGTGTTGGATGCTGAACTGTATCAACCAGGGGTTTATATTATGGTCTCTTGACTTTTGTATCTTGTTAGGAAACTCATAGCCAGATATTGGATGTTCTCTAACTCTTCGACACATAACCAATAGATAGAATATGTTAATTCCTTGCTGATGAGAGAACAACTTACTTATCGCCACTGCAATGCACTTCGTAAATTCAGGGTGGTATGGTATGGCAGGGCTGATTAGAAATACGAGGTTTAGCCCCACCACAATTGGTTATGGATAGGCTCCTTCAAATGTAAAGGTTATTGGATTTTCTTAAGGTATATTTCTTGACATGTTTTTTATTTTGTGCTGGCTGTAAGATCTACTGCATTAAAACCTTTAGCTGTATTTTACCATAAGCACAGAAACCCACCTGATGTTAATAGGTTTGGTTTTTACTAGTATTGGTATGATAGTACACGACTTCTTGTGCAGAACTGTTTTTCCCTTCTGTTCCGTGTCATTTGTACTTACTGTGTATTACATTGTATGTTATGTGACATCTCAATTTTCTTTATTATTTGTTTGTATTTTTTGAGATCTTATGCTGTTAATTCTGCTCTTTGCTATCAATAAAATGAGTTTGAATTAAAAAAAAAAAAAAAAGATAAGGTTTCCACAAACTTCTGGCTTTATAGTGCACTTTATAGTGACTCTATGGGGGTTATTTACGAAAGGCAAATCCACTTTGCACTGCAAGTCGCTCTAAATCTAAGGGGTAAATCTGAAATGAGGAGAAGCTCTGCTGGTTTTATCATCCAATCATGTGCAAGCTACTGTTTTTTATTTTCATTGCATGTCCCCCTCAGATCTACAGCTACTTTACTTTCAAGTGCACTTGCAGTGCAAAGTGGATTTTCCTTTAGTAAATAACCCCCTATATATTATTAGTAGGTAAGGTAAACTATTCCAGACAAACTTTTTTTGATGCCTCTACAAATGATGTCTAAAATTACCAGTTGTCATACTCCAACCATATACTTGACTGAAAATAACATATCAGCTCTTCCATTAAAGATTTCAAGATCCAGTAAAAAAAAGTGTATAAATAGAGTGGACATAATGAAAATGAGTGACAATTTAGTGGGAGCTGATTTAGAGAAGAGCTACTGAAAACAATATTTCACATTAAATATGTCAAAACAGCAAATGTAAGCTTTAGAAAGCCAATTGAACTGCTGTCTGAATGATTTCCATTATATAATTATGGAAATAGATTTTTTTTTCAAAATATTTATACAGCCAACTAGAGCTGCACGATTAATCGTCAAGAATCGTTATCGCGATTTTTTCCCATTGCGATCTTGACAAAAGTGTTTCAGGATTCTTGCTATGTAAAGAATTCTCTCTGCTCTTCTGAAGCCACAGCGCTCAAAAGGAAGGGAGAAAAAAAATGGGCAGTCTGCCAAAAATTACAACATTCTTTAGCAGTGGAACTAAGTCTAAACATTGTAACAATTTGTCAAAGGAACTTCATGTGTAAGTGAGGAAAGTTTAACCACTTAAACACTAAACCTTTTTCTGACATTTGTTGGTTTCAAGTCAAAATCATTTTTTTTTTTTGCTAGAAAATTACTTAGAACCCCCAAACATTATATATATATTTTTAGTAGAGACCCTAGAGAATAAAATGGTGGCTGTTGCAATATTTTATGTCACACTGTATTTGCGCAGCAGTCTTTCAAATGCAATTTTTTTGGAAAGAAATACTTTAATGAATTAAAGAAAAACAAAAAAAAAAACTAACCAGTATAGTTAGCCCAATTTTTTTTGTATAATGTGAAGGATTTTACGTCGCAAGAATCGTGATCTTTTTATTCTAAGCAAAAAAATTGTGATTCTCATTTTGGCCAGAATCGTGCAGCTCTCGTGCAGCTCTACAGCCAACAAGTGGTAATGCCAATTTATATCTGTTAGTATGCTAGGATTACTAGCAGGTAAGAGACATGTGCTAGTGATGCCCATGAGAAGTGCGCACTAGAGGACCAGTGCCGGTTGGTGGCGGTACATAGTACTAAAAGTACAAAAAGAATCCTATCAGTTTACATAACAAGAAAAAGATCACAAATCATTTTTGTACTTGCTCAAAGATTTTCTTAGACTGAAAATGAATGCAGCCACCACACCTAAGGACTGGTAAGCTGCAATATATTCCATTTTTGCTTCAGTCTAGATATGCTTGAGTAGAATGCATTTGTCATCTGTATATTATGGGTGTGGATTGTGGAGGATTCTCTGTACATAGCAATCATTCATTTGCTTCTCATTCTTCTTCCAGGCTACAATGGAGCAGTATTGTTTCCTTACGTTCCTTGTCATCATAGTCATCTGTGGGGTGTTTCTATACTTTTACCTACCAGAAACAAAAGGAAAATCGTCACTTGAGATAAAAGAGGGCTTCAACAAATGCAACTACAGAAACCAGCCTAGAACAGAACGCACCCCTGAGATTTTTGTGATATCTACCAGATTCTAGCTTCACAAAGCTTCAAACATCTGTACTACAAACTGTTTTTGGTCAAGACTTTTTGATCCTTATGGAGAGATGCCAAGCAGTACTTGAAGTTTCTGTTGTTCACACAATTGTGTGATAAGTACCGCAATTATTCTGTTTTATATACTGACTGTGTACGGATCTAAAATTTTATTTGTGTTTCTGCTTATTTGCATTGCTATTGGAAAGGAAAATATTCCAGGCGGATACCAATATGTATTAATCAATGAATGGCGTGAGCTTCTTTTAACCCTTTGATCGTCAGGAAGCAAAGGACACATCCTTGAGAATCAAAGGTTTAAAGAGCTATTGCCAAACACATCTATAATTTTAGTACTGTTTTCTTAAATATATTTGTGAATGTTATTCACTTAAAAACCACTTAACATCTTATCAAGGATCTGCTATTAAAGGTCAAGCCCTACATGCGTCTGTATGGCATAAGCTATAACAACATAACCACATCACATTTTTATATGATTTAAAAAAAAAATAGCAAAAAAGATCATATATAGTCAAAGACTACAAGGAATACTTTGAGTGTTTCATGCTATGAAAGACTGCACGAGTGCTCATTATTTTCAACCAGATGCACCCTATCTGCTTGACTTGCAATAAAATAATAATAATTATTTGGCTGACTCTATATCATACCTCCTAACATTTTGAGATGGGAATGAGGGACACCTACTAGTATGTAGGCATAGGGCACGCCCCTTGCCACACCCCCTTAAAGGAGAATTAAAAAAAAAAAAAAGATTAATGAAATCCACAAGGACTTTTTTTTACCACTATCATTCCTTTATATTGGCTTTTAAAAGTTACAAATGCAGCAATTTAGAAATTGGATGAAAGGTTTAGCACTGGGAAACACTTTTTGAAAGATAAAAAGTGAATTTTATATACAACTATATGGATCAGACCAAAATGAGGGACAAATGAGGAGGAATGAGGGACAGAAGACATTGCTCAAAATCAGGGACAGTCCCTCCAAATCAGGAACAGTTGCGAGCTATGCTATATACATACAGTATATTATTGAAGCAAAATTAAACTCCGCATTTTTTTTTTAATTAAGTGGGTCCCCAGGAGCCTCATGCCATAACGTGCTATTATACACAGCATATTGGAACATTATTACAGATTTACCTGTCAAAAGATGCCATCCAGCTCTGTGCTGTCAGCACTCTGTGGTCACACACGCTGCCATCTTCTCCAGATCTTCCTTCTGGATTCGGTCTGTTCGCATGGGAGCCACATTATCATGGCAAAAGAAGGTACCGTAAATGTATGCTGAGCTGGGCATGCATGGCTCAGTGCACATTAACGCTGACACTGAGGGAGAAGTATAGGTCTCTTCTGTCATACAGTATAAACCCTACTTGTCAGCATTTTTTTTTATTCCAATTTAAGCTATACATAAAAACAAGGATTTGTAAAGGGTTAGTTCACATTTACAGAAAAAATGTAAAGGTGAACTAACACAGTTTCCCTTCCCCACCCCATTTCATGCTGTTCTTACCTCCAGGGTTGCAGAGCTGTCATCACCCCCATAGCCTCTCCAGTGGTTTGGGGATTTCAAATCCACACTCTTCTCCCTCTTCTCTGTCAGTGCTTCCAGTACAAACCAGATGGATTATGATTGGCCAGTGCCATCAATGTGACGGCACTGACCAATTAGAACCCATCTAGACTGTTCGGGAAGCACTGTCAAATGTATTTTGTTTATTTATTTTGCCATCTGCGTCCCATTGGTGAAAGTCCCCTTCACTTCTTGTCCTAAAGCCACAGCAGAAAGTATTAGGATATGCTTCCAAAGTAAGGGAATTCCTGTTTATCATCAGGTTACTAGAACTAGTGTCCCTATTGGAAGGTCTCCCCTCTATTAGAGCCCTTTCACACTGGGGCGGGGGCGGCGTTGGCGGTAAAACACCACTATTATTAGCGGCGTTTTACCATCGGTATGCGGCCGCTAGCGGGGTGGTTTTACCCCCCGCTAGCGGCCGAGAAAGGGTTAAATACCACCGCAAAGCACCTCTGCAGAGGCACTTTGCCGGCGGTATAGCCGCGCCGTCCCATTGATTTCAATGGGCAGGAGCGGTGAAGGAGCGGTATACGCTCCTTCACCGCTCCGAAGATGCTGCTAGCAGGACTTTTTTTCCCATCCTGCCAGCGCATCGCTCCAGTGTGAAAGCCCTCGGGGCTTTCACACTGGAATTAAGGCAATGGCACTTTCGGGTCGGTTTGCAGGCGCTATTATTAGCGCAATAGCGCTTGCAAACCGCCCCAGTGTGAAAGGGCTCTTACTGTTCTGAGGACAACCCAAAATGTAAGATTTTCTTTCACACTCAGAGATACTAGTAAACAGGACAAATAGAGAGGGACACAGACAACAATAAAAACCTTACAGGAGTTCTAATCCCTCTCCACTCTATACAAAACGTAAAAATAAAAAACCCTTTGGTTATACTATAATCGTGTGCTTTTATGTGACTTTTATCCAGACCAAATAAGCATTAGGTGCTGGAAATTTAAAGGTATATACCTATTTTACACTTTTCCATTTGTTCTATTTATTCGTTTATGTGTGAAAAATATTTTCCCATCCCCTCCCATAATTTGATTCTCCAGACTTTCTTTTGATGGAGTTACATTTTCATGGCAATCAATAGATTAGTCTAAGCTAAATCCTGTATAATAATAATATATTAACCCTTCCTGACGAACGTGCGCATATATGGGCCTCACCGAAGTGGGTCTTCTTCCAATCTGTGATAGCCTCAGATTGGCTCTCACTGAGATCAGTAAGAGCCCTTGCACACTGGGGCGGTTTGCAGGCGCTATTGTGCTAATAATAGCGCCTGCAAACCGCCCCGAAAGTGCCGCTGCTTTCATTCCAGTGTGAAAGCCCCGAGGGCTTGCACACTGGAGCGATGCGCTGGCAGGACGGTAAAAAAAGTCCTGCCAGCAGCATCTTCGGAGCGGTGTGTATACCGCTCCTTTACCGCTCCTGCCCATTGAAATCAATGGGACGGCGCGGCTATACCGCCGGCAAAGCGCCTCTGCAGAGGCGCTTTGCGGTGGTATTTAACCCTTTCTCAGCCGCTAGCGGGGGGTAAAACCGCCCCGCTAGCGGCCGCATACCGACGGTAAAACACCGCTAATAATAGCGGCGTTTTACCGCCGACGCCACCCCCCGCCCCAGTGTGCAAGGGCTCTCACTGTAGAGACCACCCCTGTGTTGTTTTCTCCTCTTGACTGGAGAAAAAGATATGCTATGCTATAGGAGAAAAGTGGTGACAGTGTGTGTATAAAAAAAAATAATAATAATAAAATAAACATATAATCTAGGTCAGTGTCAGGGTTCGAGTTAGGGTCAAAGTTCAGATTTAAAGGTCAGAGGTAGTGTTTTTTAGGTAGGAATTTAAAAATATATATTTATTTTCAGTATCAGTTAGTGTCAGTGTGTTTTAGGTAGGATAAAAAAGCAAAAATGCACACTATTGTTTCTGAGCCCTACTACCAGTACAAACAACAAATAATATACACATATGTGGTATCACTGAGATCATCTGGAGCAGGAGGATTTATGTTGGGTTGTGCTTTTTTTTAAATGGAAAAAGACAACTTTATTTGGATAAAAGTCATTTTACAAAGTAGTTGCTTATGTGAAATAATAAACAGTACATTATAACAGTCATTTTGTGTGAGATTATTTGTACATACATATTAAGGCACAAGCTTATGCTGGTGTAGACATCTAGTATATAAGAGACTTCATGTCATTCTGTTATCAATACAGATCTGATTACGATTTTCATGGTTTACGCCTTCATAGGACAGTCGCTTTCCACTTTTATCTAAGTGGGCCTGACTTCAGGGCTTGGAGTATTTTAAGCACATGTCTCTCCATCCTCTAACCATCTATCCCACACCTTTGAGTACTTATGTGCACATTTTCTATTGGCATAGACTCATTTTTTAAACGGTAGTGCATCATTAACGTCCCTCTTCCATTGGCATATAGAGGGAGGCTGACCCTGCATCCATACCTTGGCTATGCCCTTACGCGCCATAAACAGAGTTTGATTTAAAAATGTAGCTTGGAAATTTGTCAATTTCTACGTCTGGCATAAGTCCCGTTGGGTTGTGCTTTGGTGGTAGCTTATGGTAATAGCAAGAAATATATAGGTATATATATTTTTTTACTATTTTGTGTCAATTTTCCTTTGATAATAGAGCAAACAACAATCACAAAAATCGGGGGATATCCATCACCATTTACCACTAAATAAAAGCCCACTATGTCCTGAAAACACATGACCCACCAGAGTCAGGACTTTTTTTAGTCCTGGGTGAGCTGTCATTAGCCTAGGGGTACCAGTTTCAGAAGATTACTGAACCCACCCCTAAAATCTTGGCAATCAATCCAGACGCACATGCAGAGAAGCATTACGGCTCCTTACAGAAGAAGAAGTGATGTTCTTTCCTCATTCTGAGAAGAGCTGCTGGAGCTCTGTTCTGTAAGTAAGTCTTTGTAGCAGGTCACCAAGATCTGAGGTCGGCTATAGTGGTATATACACTTAACCACTTAATGACTGCCCACTGCAGATATACTGTGGCAGGGCAGCCGCTCTGCGCCAGATTACGCGCCTTGTACGTGATCTGACACTTCTGGGTCTGGGATTATTATACACAGCGGGAGCCCAGCGGCGGGTCCTATGGACGTGATGACCGTCGGCACCTGCCAATTACACAGGTAGAACGACAATCTGTAAACAAGGCAAATTGTCGTTCTGTCAAAAGGGAAGGCATTGATCCTGTTTTCTGCAAAGCAGGAACACGGATCTTTGCCTTCCCCTAATCAAAACACCTCCCCCACAGTGAGTAAGCACAACCTAGGCACACAGTTAACCCTTTGATCGTCCCTGATGTTAACCCCTTCCCAGCCAGTGTCATAATACAATGACAGAGCATATTTTTTAGGACTGACCACTGTATTAGTATCACCGGTCCCCAAAAGTGTCCACCGCAATATTGCAGTCCCGCTATAAATCGCTGATCACCACCATTACTAGTAAAAATAAATAAAAATATCCCATAGTTTGTACATAGTTACATAGTAGGTGAGGTTGAAAAAAGACACAAGTCCAACCTTTGTCTGTGATTGTATGTTAGTATTACATTGTATATCCCTGTATGTTGTGGTTGTTCAGGTGCTTATCTAATTGTCTTTTGAAACTATCGATGCTCCCCACTGAAACCACTGCCTGTGGTAAAGAACCCTCTATGTTAAGGTTAAACTGCTTTTCTTCTAATTTTAGTGAATGGCTGCGTGTCTTATTAAATTCCCTTATACGGAAAAGTTTTATCCCTATTGTGGGGTCACCAGTACGGTATTTGTACATTGAAATCATATCCCCTCTCAAGCGTCTCTTCTCCAGAGAGAATAAGTTCAGTGCTCGTAACCTTTCCTCATAACTAAGGTCCTACAGTCCCTTTATTAGTTTGGTTGCCCTTCTCTGGATTCTCTCCAGTTCTAGCACATCCTTCCTGAGGACTGGTGCCCAGAACTGAACAGCATATTCTAGGTGAGGCCGGACCAGAGTCTTGTAGAGTGGGAGAATTATCTCCCTGGAGTTAATCCCCTTTTTAATACATGCCAATATTTCTGTTTGCTTTGTTAGCAGCAGCTTGGCCTTGCATGCCAATGTTATTTAGGTACAGTGCTGCATGACTGTGCAATTGTCAGTTAATGTAATGCAGTGCCGTATCACAAAAAATGCTCTGGTCATGAAGGAGGGTAAACCTTCCAGAGGTCAAGTGGTTAAAAAGAACACTGGTACACATCTTTTAGGTCCAGTTTATCTATTAGAAAAGAAGCAATCTCTGGATTTAAAAAAATACTGTCTGGCAGAATACATGTGCATTAATTGAAGCTCAACTCTAGGAACAAAATATTTTCAATAAACATATTCTGACTCCCACTGTTGTAATAGTGACTTATACCTTGCTGAGACCTCAATGCCTGGCCTGTATAAGCAGATATAATCACTGTGGACAGTCTTTATCAGATAGCTGAATTCCCCAAACACCTTTTTTTCAGTGAAGATCTTCATTAAAAGCAGCAGGTATAGCAGGTATAAATGTGGCAGATGATTGAAAGATGGTATTTGCAGGTCAAAATATGGTAATGTGTTCCCGGATGCGAGCAAATTAATTGCATGTGTCCTTCAGACAACTGGCCATCTTTATCCCCACAAGACAGCGTGATGGGACAGGAAATACATCACAAGAATGGGAGGAGACAAAGATAAAACAGGAAAAGATGGTGCAATAACCAAAATAACCACAAGATGACAGTGTAATAACCAACTATACAGAAGCCAAATAAATAATAGTTAAACTATATAAATAATAATAATAATAATAATAATAGTTAACTATATAAATTCTCACACAACAAATGTAACAGCACAAAGCATGTAGGTAACGTCTTACTTCTATCCTGTGTCTTTGTATTACACATTTTAGCAGCATTTCTGGTTCATTATTATGTAGCACCCCCTTACCCCGGAAAGGCAGTTAGAGCCCCCAGATGGTTCAGTGGGCTAGCATTTCAAGAATTTCTGATTATTTGTGGGGTGGGAGAAATTCCATGCCAGTCATTTTAGGAAGTATAACAGAGTTTATTAGTCACTGTAAACTCAAGGAGGGAGTGGTTAGAACAAAGGATACCCAAATGAGACTCCTGGTCGACTTACGGTAAGAAAAAAAAAACATTTTTTAAAATATAATCTTATCAGAATAGTTCAGTGTCACAATAGTGACACTGCACAACTCTTGGGGGGTGATCAGGGTTTTTTTTACACTTGATGATCACTGTAACAGCAATGTTTTGAACTGTTGTGAATAGGTTACATTTATTTTTTTGAAAAGCTTTATTTATTGCTTTTAACACAACAAGTATACACAAGACCCAATGGGCCACACACAAAAGTAAACTATTTACATTACCTCAGCATTGACTCTCTCCTCTTCCCTGAATAGGTTACATTTATAACAGCTGTTATTTACTATTGTGTGCTGTGATTGGCCCACAGTTATCACATAGTACAGGGTGCTGTGATTGGCCCAGGTACCATGTGATAGCTGTGGGCTAATCACAGCCTCACTATTCAAATCACAGCTGTTATGAATGAAACTCATTCATAACAGCTTTGTTGACCGGAGGACACAGCGGTTGCTGAAGTGGCTCTCTACACGCCCCTCAGCTGGGTGATGTACATGTACAAGATCAAACCTGCTTGTGATGCCCTGCTGCTGTAAATGTACACTGTGCATTAAGATAAAAAACCTTCTGTGTGCAGCAGCCCCCTCAACCCCCCTTAATATTTACCTGAGCCCCCTCGTGATCCAGCGATGTCCACGAATGCCTCGGTCCTCCGGGACTCTCCCTCCTAATTGGCTGAGACACAGCAACAGCGCCATTGGCTCCTGCTGATGTCAATCAAACTCAGCCAATGAGGTGAGAGGGAGGGCCTAAGTGCAGCTCTGTGTCTGTCTGGAGCTGCGGCTTGGCTCAGGTGCCCCCATAGCAAGCTGCTTGCTGTGGGGGGCACTCAACAGGAGGGAGGGGCCAGGAGCTCCAGCCAGGGACCAGAGAAAAGGAGGATCCGGGCTGCTCTGTGCAAACCCACTGCACAGAGCAGGTAAGTATTACATGTTTGCTATTTTAATAGAAAAAAAAAACTAGACTTTACAATCACTTTAAGACTGTACAGCATCTTTTAGGCAGCACACATACCCTTTGGATGAGCCACCAGAACTTCCTGCAGTAGCTTTCAGCCAGCCCCCAAGGACACTCATCTGAGGCAAAGTTTTTACTCCTGGTGCTCTACTTCAAATAGCCTAAAATTCCTAGGCCTCAAAACCAGGCTTCTCCTTTGGCAAAGTTGAGGAAAGTGTAAAAATATAGCTGGACTTGTAAGGTTATATTATTGGTATTGCTATTCTAAAATATTGATGTTGATGTAAATAATATGGTTCCTGCGCAGGCGCCGTCTACACCTCAGAGGGTCTCTAAGGTATCCTTGGCTGGTAATTGAATGTAACAAAATAGAAATTAAAGTCACACACTAGCTGCTAAGTGGTCCAGATACCATTTTAATGCAATAAAAGTCAAGGGGAGGATCCAAAGAATAGCCAACACGTTTCAGGGGTCCAAAACTGTCAAAAATGGGGTGTTTTTGGACCCCTGAACTGCATTGGTTACTCTTTGGATTGTCACCCTGACTTTTATTAGAATAAAGTTGTATCTGGACCTTCTAGCAGAGGTGTGGTGCTTCAATTTCCATTTTACATTCTCCTCTGGCAAAGTCCCTCCCCAGGCAACAAGCATGTGATGCACTGACCCCAAATACTCAGCCTCCTCTCCTGGCAGAAGCTCGGGGAGCTAGAGAGCTCATAACTCAGAATGATTTTATCTTACATAGCTACATAGTTACATAGTTGGTAAGGTTGAAAAAAGACACCAGTCCATTCAGTTCAACCTATGAAGTGTGTGTGTATGTGTTTATGTCAATAGTACATCGTATACCCCTGTATGTTGTGGTCATTAGGTTGCTCATCTAATAGTTTTTGAAACTATCGACGCTCCCTGATGATACCACTGCTTGTGGAAGAGAATCCCACATGCTTACCGCTCTGACAGTAAAGGATCCTCTACGCAGTTTAAGGTTACACAGCTTCTCTTCCAGTTTTAGTGAATGGCCATGTGTCTTTTTAAATTCCCTTTCACTGAATAGTTTTTTCCCCTATTTGTACATTGATATCATATCCCCTCTAAGCGTTTCCTCTCCAGAGAAAATATGTTTAATGCTTGTAGTCTTTCCCCATAGCTGAGGTCCTCCATTCCCTTTATTAACTTTGTTGCCCTTCTCTGGACTCTCTCCAGTTCCAGCACATCCTTCCTGAGGACTGGTGCCCAGAACTGGACGGCATACTCAAGATGCGGCCGGACCAGAGTCTTGTAGAGTAGGAGAATTATTGTTTTATCTCTGGAGTGAATGCCCTTTTTTAATGCATGCCAATATTCTGTTGGCTCTGCTTTCAGCAGATTGGCATTGCATGACACTGCTGAGCCTGTCATCTGCTAGGACCCCCAGGTCCTTTTTCATCCTAGATTTCCTCAGAGGTTCTCCCCCTAGCGAGTAACTTGCATTCGTATTTTTGGCACCCAAATGCATTACCTTACATTTTTCAACATTAAACCTTTTTTGCCATGTAGTTGCCCACACCATTATTTTGTCTAGGTCTTCTTGCAAGGTTTCCACATCCTGCGTAGAAGTTATTGCTCTGATTAACTTTGTATCATCTGCAAATACTGACATTGAGCTGTTTATCCCATCCTCTAGATCGTTTATGAATAAATTAAACAGGATTGGTCCCAGGACAGATCCTTGGGGGACCCCATTTACCACACCGGACCATTTAGATTACTCCCTATTTATCACCACCCTTTGGACTCACCCCTGTAGCCAGTTTTTAATCCAAGTACTCACCCTATGGTCCATGCTTACATACCTTAGTTTGTACAGTAAACGTTTGTGGGGAACTGTATCAAATGCCTTTGCAAAATCCAGATAAACCACGTCTACGGGCCTTCCTAGATAGCAGCTCACTTCTTCATAGAAGGTTAATAGATTGGTCTGGCAAGAATGCTTCTTCATGAATCCATGCTGATTACTGTTAATGATACTGTTTTTATTACTAAAATCTTGTATATAGTCCCTTCTAATTCCCTCCAATAGCTTGCAGACTATTGATGTTAGGCTAACTGACCTGCAGTTCCCAGGGATATACCTCTGCCCTTTTTTAAATATTGGTGCCACGTTGGCTTTCTTCCAATCTGCTGGTACCATTCCAGTCAGTAAACTGTCCATAAAAATTAGGAACATCCTCCTCATACATTAACAGCTCCAGTTCTCCCATCTTGTTAGCCAGATTTATAACATTGGTGTACAAGCTTCGTACTTTTGTCCGGTCGCATACTACAGTATTTCCTTGTTAGTTGTTATGAGGCTGCAATTTGGATTTGCCAACTTACTTATCTTGGGTTTTGGCATTGTAGTCACCCTACCGCTAATGCCCCCAATATTATACGCAGAACCTTATTCCATGCTGGCTATCTCTACATCTGTTACCCCCCCCCCCCCCCCCATTATTGTCACAGACACTCTCCAACTGCAGGCAGAAGCAAACAATAATGCTGAGCTTAGGGGAAACCCAAAAAAGCAGAACTCTAACAATTCAGAGCTTGGGCTCACTACAGCCCAGCTGCAGCACTAAAGTTATCCTAGGGACGTCCTACTGCTTAAGATAGGGTCCCTACACTTACCCAAAAAGAGCATTCCGAGCTTTTCTCTTCCCCATTACCTGTCTACAGGAAAGGACACCTGTACCTGCTCTATGTACAGCCAGGTGACTGGTCCCCCCTATCACCCTTTGTAGCTTTAACTAAAATTGCACAATTGACTTAATTACACCCTGCAATTGACTAAATCACATCCCTAGACAGTCATAACACACAGTCTTTGCCACTGTCTGGTTTTGACTTTAAAGCAGACCTTGCATAAAACAATGCACAGTTCTTTTAATGCTAGCCCCCCAAAAATCTTTACAAAGGCTGCCAAAAAAGCAGTTTTAGAAGAAAAAAAATACATACCATGGACCACACTTCCTGGCAGTGACTACCTTGCCTTGCTGCTGCCTCCCGGGTTCTCCATGTGCACAGCAATAATGCATGCTTATGTTACTAGATTCATAAAGATAAGATGGCCGCACACTTCACTAGAAAGGCCAGTTCTCTATTCAAATATCAAAAGTTTAAAAGACATCACATCGCAAGAACACACACAGGTAGGAGGGTTGATGTGTTTCACATACAGCAACGCTTAATCACAACCATATATCATATGATTAGGTGCTGATGTGTGTGAAACGCGTCAACCCTCCTATCTGTATGTGCTCTTGCGCTGTGATGTCTTTTATTTTGAACTTTTGATACTTCAATAAAGAACTGGCCTTTTCAGTGGAGTGTGTGGCCATCCTATCTTCATAAAGCTTGTAACATATGCATCAGTGGCGGCTAGTGGTATATTTTTTTGGGGGGGCAGCAAACAGTGCACCCACAGCCTCCCCCCTGTCGGTCAGGTCACCCTGTCGGTCAGGTCACCCGTGTCCTCCGTCCTCCTCCTAGGCCAATAGGATTGCTTCTCATTTCAGCCAATCGGGAAATGGGTCTTGCTGATTGGCCGAGAGGAGAATCAGGAAGACAATAGAGAATATTCATTCGCTATCGTCACACAACTGGGTGGGCTCACCGCGTCCCGAGCCCACCCTTTTTTGAAGCCTATTTTAGCCTCTGGCTCTAACCACATGCTTCAAACAAAACCTAGACACCCCTCCCCCCCGGACGCATGGATGGGGGGGGTGCCCCTGCGTCCTGCATTAAGGGCCAACATTGATAAGCATGCATTATTGCTGTGCACATGGAGCACCCAGGAGGCAGCAGCAAGGCAAGGTAGTCACTGCCAGGAACTGTGGTCCATGGTATGTATTTTTTTTTCTGACACTGCTTTTTTGTCAGCCTTTGTAAAGATGTTTTTATTTTTATTTGGGAGGGCTAACATCACACTTAAAGAATAACTAAAGAGAAAACTTTTTTTCTGGTTTTGGGTGGAGTGGAGAGTGATTAGAACACCTGTCAGTTTTTATTGCTGTCTGTGCCCCTATTAGGGAGATTCACCCTCTCTATTTGCCCTGTCTATTTATATCATTAAAAGTGAAAGTAAAAGAAAATCCCAAAATGATGGGTTGTCCCCAGAAAAGTAATAGAGGTGAAATCTTCTAATGGGGACCTGGGGGGCCCCAAGGAATTCCCTTAATTTGCAGGGATTTCCTCTCACTTTCTGTTTGGCTACAGGAAGTGAAGGGAAATCTCCATAATGGGACACAGATGGCAAAAAATATTCTTAATCAGGTTATAACCCTCCCTTACTTTATACAAAATGAAAAAAAAAATGTTTTGCCTATGGTTCTACTTTAACTGTGCATTTTTATGCAAGGTCTGCCTCCTACCTGTACGTGCTCTGTCATTTATTTTGAACTTTTGATACTTGAATAAAGAATTGGCTTTTCCAGTGGAGTGTGCTGCCATCCTATCTTCATAAAAATAAATACAAATAAACTTGGGCCGCGTTGTGTCTACCCCTGTGTAAATACTGTTCACAGATGTGCCAATTGTAAAGTGCAAATGCTAATGATAAAAAGTAAATAATAAAGTGACAATATATGTACTGAATAGTGTGTGACCACTATGTATGAGTATTTCTATTGGAGATCTTAAACAGCCAATGTGATACCAAAGTGCAAATGCTAAATCAAAAAGGTACCTCCTGTAAGTACAGATACATAAATTAAATATATTGCAAATATTTCAAATATTGATTCACTTCAAACAATACAATATAATGTCCTGTGCTAAAAAAAAAAAAAAAAAAAAAAACACAATTGGTACAAGTATCATAGATAATAATGCAGTCCAAATGCAGTCCAATATAGTATTCAATGCTCCAAAACGAAATCCACAGTGACTTGTGACAGTACTTCACAGATGGAAATTTTCAGTGACTTTCAGTGCTTCAGTGCTCCCCCCCGTGTGTCTGCACCCACCTCAAAGATTTTGACCGCCCACCTAAGTTTGGTCAAAATATGCAGTAGAACATACACTGGGTTCAGGGTTAGTAGACTCTGTGGAACGTCAATCCCTTCACTGTGGTTGTCCTCGGTGAGTATATGCAAAGAAAGGCTCAATAGTGTGATAATGTTTTAAACTCCAGTTTAAAATAGTATATATATATATATATTGTACTCACATCTTAGAGGTGCTACCAGTGCACCACTCTATACTTAGCATGGAAAACCGAACGATCCCAATCCGATAGGTATGTTTATTATGCCTCTAGCCACCATGCCCTGAGATCCACGTCTCAGCTGGCTTCTCCTCCGTCCTAGCCCCTCCCCAACGCGTATTCGACACAGGGCTTGTCACGTGTCTTCATCAGAGGGATTCTATTGGATGGCTGAAATGACTAGAATATATAGTGGTCCGGTGACCATTTTCCTGTAGTTCAATATGCGCCGATACGCGCCATTTTGTTGTGGGCCTATAATTCACCTATACTTCCTCTCCACCAGCAAGTACGCTGTACTGAATAGTGTTGTAATATAAGTAGATATTAATATATAGTATATACAGGGCTTTTTTCTCAGAGCATGGTTACAGGGACTCCCCCCTTCCGAGTCACCCTTATCTCTACCCCTTACCCACCTCCGAGCATCGTTCCTTGGTTGCACCCCCTCCACACCTCCCAGTACTGTCTCATTTAGAGAATACAGAACCAAGTATTTTGTGGTGCTAATTAATTTGTATGGAATTTGTTAATGACAACAAGAAAGACAGCAATAGATTGTAGATAGATTGTAGTCAGCAATGGACCCCCCAGAAACAATAGATCCACCAGCAGCCAGCAGCAATAGACCCCTCCCCCAACAGGAGATCCCTCCCAGCAATGGTTGACCCACCCCCAGCAACAGCAGATCCTCCACCAGCAACAATAGACCTCTCTAGCAACAATAGCCCCCCCCCTGCAAAAATACAGTAGATCCCCTCCAGCAACAATAGATTCCCCAGCAGCCAGCATCAATAGAACCTCCAGAACAACCACAGCACCCCTTGCCATTCCATACATTCAGTGCTGGAGGTGCCGGAACTGCGTTCCTCCGCGTTCCTGCTGAAAAAAAGCCCTGAGTATATATAAGACATCTCCTTATACATGAGGGTGGTCTATTTGGATTCTTAGTTGATTGGATTGGTAGCTTGCAAGTTTTTTTTTATTAATTAAGCATCCTATCTTAATATATCTTGCATCTCGGAGGCAAGCCGGGTGAGCGCCTCTATTTGAGGTCTGTATATAAGGTAGGATGATCCCTACCGGAAGCGATGTTTCCCTTGTGTGGATTTATATGCTGATTTATTTTACACGCATCTAGTAAGTTTTCTAAAAAATCTTCTAATTCCATTTGACACTCTCTTTTTATTTGGCCTGGGAGGATTAAAGCAGGCCTTGCATTTTCATAAAAAGTGGCAACCCAACTTTCATAGCATATTCCTTTACAGAGTTTCCTATTTTCTCTGGAATGTTCTCATGGTTGTAACCACTCTTTTATTGCCGAGAGATTTAACAAGAAATGACAACAGAAGATGGACATGGCTGTCACTTGTGTATTGGAGTGTAATGACTGTCAGCTGTACTTGACCTTGGCCACCAGGGGGGAGCGGTAGGGGCGGACGTTGTTCCGTCAGATTCGGCGACCCGTCAGAATATGTAACTGAAGTGACGTTTTGACGCTGCCATCTTGCTACACCCTGCACCCGTCCACAGTAAGGATACAGTGAAAAGGGGGGAAGCGGACATCTTGTTACACCCACTGGAGTCTTGCATTTTACACTTATTTTTAATAGTAAACTGAGTTTATATAGTGAAATATAGAAGTTAGAACTTTGTCTGTCTTGTTAGATGTTGGATTTTAAAAGCAGTGGTAAGCCTGCTGATCTCACAGGTTTGCTAATCTGACAGAAGTTCGCTGCTTTTAAAATTGAATATCTAAACATTCAGACGGAGTTTCTAAGCACTGTATTTCACTGTATATACTCACTTTACTGTTAAAAATAAGTATAAAACGCAAAATTCCGGTGGGTGTAACAAGATGTCCGCTTCCCCCTTCTCAGTGTATCCTTACTGTTGAGGAGTGCGGGGTGTAGCAAGATGGCGGCGACGAAATGTCACTTCCGTTCCACATTCTGACGGGTCGCCGAATCTGATGAAACACTTGCTTGATACGAAGGGGCTGGCTATCCCACGTGTTCTCTGCTCTCTGCACCTTGTCAGATCGGCTGTACGGAGACATCATGCCCACCTTCGAGCTCTTCACTAACGTGCCCAAGGATGCCATTCCTGAGGACCTGCTGTGTAGTCTGACCGAGCAGCTGGCCAAGGCCACGGGCAAGCCTGCAGAGGTGAGGCGTGATGAATGAACTGGCCGGTACCCTGGTATGGAGGGAGGGATGAGGCCCATCAGTGAACGTGGGCACAGATTACTGTATAACCTCAACCCATCCTATGGGCCTCTATGGTGCTCATACATGTTCAAGAAATGATCATGGATTTCGGTTCAGATCGATCCCTTCTGATAGGGACTATCGATCTATAATCAAAAATCTATTATTATATATTCAATTGACGTGCCACACATGGGGAAGTGGGTTTGGATTGATAGTTCAGATATGATCATATCTCTTTGTTTCCACCATGTAATCTCATAATCTTATTGATCGAAATACAACCGTACTCCAAAATCAATGCAAAAATCAATCATTTCCTGTTCTGGCCAATCAATGCAGTTTGATCATTTCCAATTGAGTCTAAATTTGATTCCATTTTTTTTAATTTTGAGGATTCAATTGTTTGGATTAAGATCTGGGCCTGTCTTTCAGACTTGGAGTTTACAAATTTTTTTTTTTTTTGCTAGGAAATTACTTTTTTCAGACACCCTAGAGAATATAATGGCAGACGTTGCAATACTTTCTGTCACGCCATATTTGCCAGCGGTCTTGCAAGCGCAATTTGTTTGGAAAAAATACACTTTTTTTTTTTTTTTTTTATTATTATTAAAAAAAAAAATAAGGCAACAGTAAAGTTTGCCCATTTTTTTTTTTTTTTTTTTTTTTTTAATATATATATTGTGAAAGATAATGTTACACTAAATTGATACCCAACATGTCACACTTCAAAATTGCGCCCGCTTGTGGAATGGCGACAAACTTTGACCCTTAAAAATCTCCATAGGCGATGTTTAAATTTTATTTTGGTTTTTTTTTTTGGTTTTTTTTAACAGGTTACCAATTTTGAGTTACAGAGGAGGTCTAGGGCTAGAATTATTGCTCTGCTCTAAAGATTGCAGCGATACCTCACGTGTGGTTTGAACACCGTTTTCATATGCGGGGCGCAACTTGCGTATAATTCTGCGCGTGAGCTTGGCGGGATGGGGAGCTTTAATTTTTTTTTTTTTTTCCTTTATTTTGCTTTCTATTTTTATTTTTTTAACGGTACAATGTTCTTTTAAAAAAAAATAAAAATTTGTGTCACTTTTTATTCCTATTACAAGGAATGTAAACATCCCTTGTAATTATTATTATTATTATTATTCAGGATTTATATAGCGCCAACAGTTTACGCAGCGCTTTACAATATAAAAGGGAGACAATACAGTTATAATATAATACAATACAATACAATAGGATTAAGAGGGCCCTGCTCAGAAGAGCTTACAATCTAATAGGGTGGGGCAGGTGGTACAAAAGGTTGTAACTGTGGGGAATGAGCTGGTGGAAGTGGTAGGAGATTAGTTGGAGACGTGATAGGCTTTCCTGAAGAGATGAGTTTTCAGGGATTGCCTGAAGGTAGCAAGAGTAGGGGATAGCCGGGTAGATGGAGGTAGCGAGTTCCAGAGGATGGGAGAGGCTCTGGAGAAATCCTGGAGACGAGCATGGGAGGAGGAGATGAGAGAGCTTGAAAGCAGGAGGTCTTGAGAAGAGCGGAAAGGACGATTTGGGTGATAATAGAAAAAAAGCATGACAGGACCTCTTAAATATGAGATCTGGGGTCAAAAAGACCTCAGATCTCACATCTACGCTTAAATGCAATACATTTTTAAATGTCTTTTTTTGCAAAAAAAAGTTTCCCTTTTTAAGACCATCGAACATCACTTCTGTCATCCAATGGTATGAAGCCAAGCAGGGGCCATTTTTCCCTCACTCGACATCCAGCCTCACAGGGAAAAGGATGTGAACGTCTCCGCCGCTACCAATGGCTCCTGTAGGCGGCGGAGATGACCGGAGCGTGGCGGGCCTCTCCTGCCCCCGATAAAAGTGATTTTGCAGCAAATCCACTGCAGAGACAACTTTTATCTGAAAGAGGTCCATCTACCGTTGAAGAGGATACCAGGGTTATGGCAGCTATCTTCTGGTACTTTACCAACAAATGACGGCGGGTGGTCTGCAAGTGGTTAAATCACAGATCGTGTGTGTGTGTGTGTGTATATATATATATATATATGTGTGTGTATATAAGAGAGAGAGATATAGATACACGTGTGTGTGTATATATGTGTGTGTATATATATATATATATATATATATTATAAAGAGAGAGATAATAGCCACCATAAGGCCCCTTTCACACTGATGGACCGATAGGGTCTGTCTGTTTTTCAGGTGGACCTGATCGGACCACCCGTTATCCTCTATAGGGAGTGACATGTATCCTCTGACACCTGCCTAGCATCTGATCCAACAAAATCTGCTGAAACCAGACAGATGGCGATATGTTCACCATCAGTCCAGCAGATTGGATGGAAATGGTCCAGGGTTTTCTCTGACTCCGATAGAGGAGAGCAGGCTCTGTCCTTGTCCGCTCTGCATAGCGGATTAGACAGGACCTATCATACTCCTGCTAAGCGGAGAAACCCCCCCCTGCTGAACAGGCAGATTCCGCTTGGACGGATCCACCCCATGTGCAATGGATCTAAGGCTCGCCATACATGTTATACAATCAGTGTAAGTTTTATTATAACATTGAGGGCCTGCCTAGTCTATCCAATTATTCTGTATTTAATCAGGCAAGTCCATCTACTGTACTTGTTGGTGGATTCTAAAGGAGATTGTGCAATCGGATTGTAATGTGTGTGGTGAGCTGAACAGGGTATGGACAATCAATGACGACAGCCATCAGGATGTTGGGTCATTGGGTAACCAGATCCTGTGTTACCTCCTATTCTCTGGGCCATGGGCATATGTGGAATTACACCCTAAAATACATTCTGCTGCTTCTCCTGAGTACGGAGATACAAGTGGATGTAAACCTGATTCATGAAATTTGAGCTGGGCACATATCTGTAGTGTTTTCTTATCACTCTTCAAAGCACGGAGTCCTGTAGCTGTCTCCTGCTCTGTTCTTCTGTTATCAGCATGAGTTCTCCATCACATATGATAAAAGCAGCCAGAGTTTTGTGTTGGGGAGGATGCTATAAAGTAGCAGAGAGCTGAACTATTAAACGAACAGATCTGGAAGTCTCTACCTATGGGGGGGGGTGCCTTTCCTCCAATCAGCTGTCTTGGCTGTATACCTAGACTTCATTCCTACTGCTAAGCAGGAAGAGAAAATCTAATGTGAACTTTCTAAACCGTATATAAAGCTGAAGACAGCAGATATGGATGTAAAACTTATGTAGGAGGATTTGTTTCATCTCTGTGTATCATCTGCCGCTGCTCACTGGGTATATGTGAGGGTTTACATCCACTTTAAGTCAATAACGTGATATCATATTTAAGACAGAACTTCACTCTCCCAATCAACATTGACTATTTTTGATCCTTTTGCCATTCGCATTAGTAAATAGTACAGTATATCATATTTGTTTTAAACTTTTTTTTTTTTTAAATAATGTCATATTTATTATTGACAAAATTGGCCTGGGCAGGAGGGGGGTGTAAGTGCCCAGTAGGCAAGTTGTTAAATTATCCAGCATGCTTTTATTTTTTTATGCTTTATACTGTTCTTTAATTGTGTGCAGAAAGCATAAATTAAGACTTAAGCTTGAAATGTTTTATTTCCAGTTTTGGGAAGGGATGGAATTCAGCGGCCGATTTCAGCCAACGATTTGTCCAATCACAGACAGAGTTCTGTGTGCATAGGAACAGCGATCTGGCTGGGAGAAAAAACAGCCAGATAGTAAAGGCAGTACACATTGTTAGGCACAGTTAACTTCTTCCCAGCTGGTGTCATTAGTACAGTGTCGATGTACAGTATAAGTGTCACTAGTGACATTAGTGTCCCTCCCAACCAGTATTGGCACCAGATTGCCCGCCACCCTATCACAGACCTACTATAAGTCGCTGATCACCGCCTTCACAGTAAAGTGTCATAGTTGCCAGTAGACGCTATAACTTTCACAACAAACCAATCAATATACACTTATTGGGATTTTCTTTTTTTTTTTTTTTTTTTTTTTTTTTTTTACCAAAGACGTGTAGCAGAATACATTTTGGCCTAAATGTAGGAAGAAATGTTTTTTTTTTTTTTTTTTTTTTTTTAATAAAACCGTGGTGATCAAATATCACCAAAAGAAAGCTCTATTTGTGTGAAAAAAATAGATAAATTTCATTTGGGTACAGTGTTGCATGATCGTACAATTGCCAGTTAAAGTAGCGCAGTGCATATCAAAAAATGCCCTGGTCATGATACCTGTATCCCTATTGAGAGAGGTCTGTGTTTAAGAGCAGTCTCACCAGTGAGCTTGTTTGAAGATTCCTTGTGTTTGTACCACTGGAATAAGAAAAGTCGCAGTGCCTCATAAATGTTTTCTGGTGCCATAAACCTGACGGGTTCTAAATCCCTCACTTTTCTATCCAAATCTTAAAAAAAAAAAAATTTTTATATATATATATAGTTTTGCCTTTAGTTATACTTTAAGCAGTATTGTGGTGTGGTTCGCAGGATGGAAAACCAGCTCTTGTGCAGACATGCTGGGTTCCTGGGATATATTTTAAGGCTTCTAGATGTTCGGTGCCCATTTTGTGGGATTTGTATATAGCGACGTGCAGAGAAGAGCCATAGCTATGGGACTGGTTGCCTGGGGGTGATGAACAGGAGATGTAATGTAGACTGTAGCAGAGGGATTTCCAGACTTTGGAGCTGGCAGGATTACTGGAAATATTGAGGTCAGCATATTCACATTGCCCTTGTCACATTAGATCACTGAAAATGTGATGCTAGATTAAATCTGCACCTCTACTTTATTCAGTTGTAATATCTGCAAGTTAATTGTACGGGTCGGTTCACACTGGGGCGACTTGGGATCCGACTTGTACGCCCTCAAGTCGCCCCAAGTCGCCCCAAGTCGCTTTGTATTTAGATTAACATGGTAGGCAATGGGAGCGTCTTAATTGACACTACTGAAGTCGCTCCGACTTCAGAAAAGGTTCCTGTACTACTTCTATCCGACTTGTAGGCGACTTGTACCCATTCAACTCAATGTAAGTCGCCTGCAAGTCGGATCTCTCTGTAAAGTCAAGCGACTTTGCAGAGAAAACCCCTCCCTCCCCCCCTCCCTCCCAGAGAGGTGATTGGCCACAGGCAAAGTCGCCTGTCATGGAGGCGACTTCAAGTCGCCTCGTAATTTGCCGAAGTCGCGCTGAAGTCGCGCTAAAGTCGCGCTGAAGCCGCGTTGAAGTCGCGGTACAAAGTCGCGCTAAAGTCGTTTTGCCCATGTGTGAACCGACCCTACGTGTAAGTCTGTGCCACCAGGGAAACTTAGAGGAACTAAGAGTCCCCCCCACATATATTTAAAAGAGAAGTATGGGTTTGGCTTTTCCCCAAAATAATCATACTTGCCTAGGTGAATGCAGCATGGGTCTCCTGAGTCTCTGTACACTGGGAACCTCTCCCTCTCCAATTTCTTATCATTAAAGAGGAGCCCCCCCCCCCCAAAGAAAAATTAAATATATATACACTTGCCTGTCCAGGGAGCCCGCGATGTCGGCACCCCAGCCGACCTTCGGATTGGCTGTCAGGTGCAGCCGCCACCATTCCTGTTAAGGGAACCTGACAGTGAAGCCTTTTGGCGGAGGAAGGAGGGGGCAGAACTTCCAAGAGACAGTGCCATCTCCGGAAGTGGGAAATGGTACCTCTGCTTTAAACAATTGTAGATCATACAATGAAATTCTAGTATAGCTATACACAGAACATAACATGAACGTCACCTTATCCTCACTATTTAACCACTTCAGCCCCACCCCCTTAATGACCAGAGCATTTTTTGTGATGTGGTACTGCGTCGGTCGTGCGATGCTGTACCCAAACAAAATCGACGTTTTTTTTTTTTTTTTCCCCACCAATAGCTTTCTCTTGGTGGTATTTGATCACCTCCGTGGTTATTTTTTGCGCTATAAACAAAAAAAGCAACAATTTTGAAAAAAAAACCCCACAAAACATTTTTTAACTTTCTGCTATAATGCATATCCAAGAAAAAAATATATTAAACTTTTTTTTTTTTTTTTTTCATCAGTTTAGGCAGATCTATATTTTTGGTAAAATCGCAATGGGCTTGTATTGATTGGTTTGCGCAAAAGTTATCACGTCTACAAACTACGGGATCGATTTAGGGACTTTTATTTATTTTTACTGGTAATGTCGGCGATCTGCGATTTTAAGCGGGACTGTGACATTGCGGCAGACAAATCTGAAGCTAAATTACACTTTTTGAGGACCAGTGACATTATTGCATTGATCAGTGCTGTAAAAATGACACTGGCAGAGAAGGGGTTAACACTAGGGGGCGATCAAGGGGTTAAATGTGTTCCCTCAGCATGTTCTAACTGTAGGGGGAATGGGCTTACTGAAACATGACAGAGATCACCGGAAACAGTAGATCCCTATCATGTCACTAGGCAGAATGGGGAAATGCCTTGTTTACATTCCCCGTTACAAGTTCCCTGTTCTGCCTCTACTCGCTGCGGACTCAATGTCCACCGGTGGCCCGCGATCGCAGCGAGTAGAGGCAGAACGGGGAACTGCCTATGTAAGCAAGGCATTTCCTTGTTCTGCCTAGTAACATGATAGGGATCCACTGTTCCCGGTGATATACGTCGGCACGAGCCTACTATCCTGCTTTTACGGACTGACATGTCAGTTTGCGCAGGAGAGCTATTCTGCCTACGTATATCGGCGTGAGCTGGTCGGCATGTGCTTAACCTACTGAATTAAAAAGCCACACTGTCCACTTTTTTTTTTTTTTTTTATCTATATGTATGAGCCCCAGTACTCTGATGTTTCCCCGGTGATAGCATCTGAAAATACTCTGATGGGTAATCTTTAAAACAGGGGTCTAAAACTGGTGGACCTCCAGCTGTTGCGAAACTACAAGTCCCATGAGGCATTGCAAGGCTGACAAGTCTGACAAGTATGACTCCCACAGGCAGAGACATGATGGGACTTGTAGTTTCGCAACAGCTGCAGGGCCACTAGTTTGAGACCCCTGCTTTAAAATGTGCTCTACGAAGGAATATCTGCTCACTGATGTCTTTAACCACTTGACGACCGCCTCACGCCAATGTACGTCGGCAAAGTGGCACGGATAGGCAAAATCACGTACAGGGTACGTGATTTGCCTTCCGCGGGTGGGGGGTCCGATCGGACCCCCCCCCCGGTGCCCGAGGCGGTCGTCTTTTGTCCAGCGGCGATCGGTGATGAGGGGGAGACCATCCGTTCGTGGCCCCCCCCTCGCGATCGCCGCCGGCCAATGAGAACACTCCTTTGCTGCTGTATGCTAAACAGCAGCAAAGGAAGTGATGTCATCTCCCCTCGGGTCGGTATTTTCCGTTCCGGCCCGAGGAGAGAAGACATCTATGTGAGTGCACCAACACACACACACACAGTAGAACATGCCAGGCACACAAAACACCCCGATCCCCCCCCCGATCGCCCCCCGACCCCCCCCCCCAATCACCCCCCCCCCCTGTCACAAACTGACACCAGCAGTTTTTTTTTTTTTTTTTTTCTGATTACTGCATAGTGTCAGTTTGTGACAGTTACAGTGTTGGGACAGTTAGTATTACCGCCCTGTAGGTCTAGGGTACCCCCCTAA
The DNA here is from genome assembly GCF_042186555.1 of Aquarana catesbeiana. Lineage (NCBI taxonomy): Eukaryota > Metazoa > Chordata > Amphibia > Anura > Ranidae > Aquarana > Aquarana catesbeiana. Next base: position 284,666,547 of record NC_133324.1, read on the forward strand.
CCCCCCCTAATAAAGTTTTAACCCCTTGATCACCCCCTGTCACCAGTGTCACTAAGCGATCATTTTTCTGATCGCTGTATTAGTGTCGCTGGTGACGCTAGTTAGTGAGGTAAATATTTAGGTTCGCCGTCAGCGTTTTATAGCGTCAGGGACCCCCATATACTACCTAATAAATGTTTTAACCCCTTGATTGCCCCCTAGTTAACCCTTTCACCACTGATCACCGTATAACCGTTACGGATGACGCTGGTTAGTTCGTTTATTTTTTATAGTGTCAGGGCACCCGCCGTTTATTACCGAATAAAGGTTTAGCCCCCTGATCGCCCGGCGGTGATATGCGTCGCCCCAGGCAGCGTCAGATTAGCGCCAGTACCGCTAACACCCACGCATGCAGCATACGCCTCCCTTAGTGGTATAGTATCTGATCAGATCAATATCTGATCCGATCAGATCTATACTAGCGTCCCCAGCAGTTTAGGGTTCCCAAAAACGCAGTGTTAGCGGGATCAGCCCAGATACCTGCTAGCACCTGCGTTTTGTGCCTCCGCCCAGCCCACCCAAGTGCAGTATCGATCGATCACTGTCACTTACAAAACACTAAACGCATAACTGCAGCGTTCGCAGAGTCAGGCCTGATCCCTGCGATCGCTAACAGTTTTTTTGGTAGCATTTTGGTGAACTGGCAAGCACCAGCCCCAGGCGTCAGGTTAGCGCCAGTACCGCTAACACCCACGCACGCAGCATACGCCTCCCTTAGTGGTATAGTATCTGAACGGATCAATATCTGATCCGATCAGATCTATACTAGCGTCCCCAGCAGTTTAGGGTTCCCAAAAACGCAGTGTTAGCGGAATCAGCCCAGATACCTGCTAGCACCTGCGTTTTGCCCCTCCGCCCGGCCCAGCCCAGCCCACCCAAGTGCAGTATCGATCGATCACTGACACTTACAAAACACTAAACGCATAACTGCAGCGTTCGCAGAGTCAGGCCTGATCCCTGCGATCGCTAACAGTTTTTTTTGTAGCGTTTTGGTGAACTGGCAAGCACCAGCCCCAGGCAGCGTCAGATTAGCGCCAGTACCGCTAACACCCACGCACGCACCGTACACCTCCCTTAGTGGTATAGTATCTGATCGCATCAATATCTGATCCGATCAGATCTATACTAGCGTCACCAGCAGTTTAGGGTTCCCAAAAGCGCAGTGTTAGCGGGATCAGCCCAGATACCTGCTAGCACCTGCGTTTTGCCCCTCCGCCCGGCCCAGCCCACCCAAGTGCAGTATCGATCGATCACTGTCACTTACAGAACACTAAACGCATAACTGCAGCGTTCGCAGAGTCAGGCCTGATCCCTGCGATCGCTAACAGTTTTTTTTGTAGCGTTTTGGTGAACTGGCAAGCACCAGCCCCAGGCAGCGTCAGGTTAGCGCCAGTACCGCTAACACCCACGCACGCACCGTACACCTCCCTTAGTGGTATAGTATCTGATCGCATCAATATCTGATCCGATCAGATCTATACTAGCGTCCCCAGCAGTTTAGGGTTCCCAAAAACGCAGTGTTAGCGGGATCAGCCCAGATACCTGCTAGCACCTGCGTTTTGCCCCTCCGCCCGGCCCAGCCCACCCAAGTGCAGTATCGATTGATCACTGTCACTTACAAAACACTAAACGCATAACTGCAGCGTTCGCAGAGTCAGGCCTGATCCCTGCGATCGCTAACAGTTTTTTGGTAGCGTTTTGGGGAACTGGCAAGCACCAGCGGCCTAGTACACCCCGGTCGTAGTCAAACCAGCACTGCAGTAACACGTGGTGACGTGGCGAGTCCCATAAGTGCAGTTGAAGCTGGTGAGGTGGCAAGCACAAGTAGTGTCCCGCTGCCACCAAAAAGACAAACACAGGCCCATCGTGCCCATAGTGCCCTTCCTGCTGCATTCGCCAATCCTAATTGGGAACCCACCGCTTCTGCAGCGCCCGTACTTCCCCCATTCACATCCCCAACCAAATGCAGTCGGCTGCATGAGAGGCATTTTTATGTCCTCCCGAGTACCCCTACCCAACGAACCCCCAAAAAAGATGTTGTGTCTGCAGCAAGCGCGGATATAGGCGTGACACCCGCTATTATTGTCCCTCCTGTCCTGACAATCCTGGTCTTGCATTGGTGAATGTTTTGAACGCTACCATACACTAGTTGAGTATTAGCGTAGGGTACAGCATTGCACAGACTAGGCACACTTTCACAGGGTCTCCCAAGATGCCATCGCATTTTGAGAGACCCGAACCTGGAACCGGTTACCGTTATAAAAGTTAGTTACAAAAAAAGTGTAAAAAAATATGAAATAAAAAAAAATAGTTGTTGTTTTATTGTTCTCTCTCTCTCTATTCTCTCTCTCTATTGTTCTGCTCTTTTTTACTGTATTCTATTCTGCAATGTTTTATTGTTATTGTTATTATGTTTTATCATGTTTGTTTTTCAGGTGTGTAATTATTTACACTTTACTGTGCTTTATTGTTAACCGTTAACCATTTTTTTGTCTTCAGGTACGCCATTCACGACTTTGAGTGGTTATACCAGAATGATGCTTGCAGGTTTAGGTATCATCTTGGTATCATTCTTTTCAGCCAGCGGTCGGCTTTCATGTAAAAGCAATCCTAGCGGCTAATTAGCCTCTAGACTGCTTTTACAAGCCGTGGGAGGGAATGCCCCCCCCCCCCCCCCCCCCACCGTCTTCCGTGTTTTTCTCTGGCTCTCCTGTCTCAACAGGGAACCTGAGAATGCAGCCGGTGATTCAGCCAGCTGACCATAGAGCTGATCAGAGACCAGAGTGGCTCCAAACATCTCTATGGCCTAAGAAACCGGAAGCTACGAGTATTTCATGACTTAGATTTCGCCGGATGTAAATAGCGCCATTGGGAAATTGGGGAAGCATTTTATCACACCGATCTTGGTGTGGTCAGATGCTTTGAGGGCAGAGGAGAGATCTAGGGTCTAATAGACCACAATTTTTTCAAAAAAGAGTACCTGTCACTACCTATTGCTATCATAGGGGATATTTACATTCCCCGAGATAACAATAAAAATGATTAAAAAAAAAAATATGAAAGGAACAGTTTAAAAGTAAGATTAAAAAAGCAAAAAAATAATAAAGAAAAAAAAAAAAAAAAAAAAAAACACCCCTGTCGCCCCCTGCTCTCGCGCTAAGGCGAACGCAAGCGGCGGTCTGTCGTCAAACATAAACAGCAATTGCACCATGCATGTGAGGTATCACCGCGAAGGCCAGATCGAGTGCAGTAATTTTTCCAGTAGACCTCCTCTGTAAATCTAAAGTGGTAACCTGTAAAGGCTTTTGAAGGCTTTTAAACATGTATTTATTTTGTTGCCACTGCACGTTTGTGCGCAATTTTAAAGCATGTCATGTTTGGTATCCATGTACTCGGCCTAAGATAATCTTTTTTATTTCATCAAACATTTGGGCAATATAGCGTGTTTTAGTGCATTAAAATTAAAAAAAGTGTGTGTTTTCCCCAAAAAATGCGTTTGAAAAATCGCTGCGCAATTACTGTGTGAAAAAAAAAAAATGAAACACCCACCATTTTAATCTGTAGGGCATTTGCTTTAAAAAAATATATAATGTTTGGGGGTTCAAAGTAATTTTTTTGCAAAAAAAAAAAACTTTTTCATGTAATCAATAAGTGTCAGAAAGGGCTTTGTCTTCAAGTGGTTAGAAGAGTGGGTGATGTGTGACATAAGCTTCTAAATGTTGTGCATAAAATGCCAGGACAGTTCAAAACCCCCCCAAATGACCCCATTTTGGAAAGTAGACACCCCAAGCTATTTGCTGAGAGGCATGTCGAGTCCATGGAATATTTTATATTGCGACACAAGTTGCGGGAAAGAGACAAATTTTTTTTTTTTTTTTTTTTTTTTGCACAAAGTTGTCACTAAATGATATATTGCTCAAACATGCCATGGAAATATGTGAAATTACACCCCAAAATACATTCTGCTGCTTCTCCTGAGTACGGGGATACCACATGTGTGAGACTTTTTGGGAGCCTAGCTGCGTACGGGACCCTGAAAACCAAGCACCGCCTTCAGGCTTTCTAAGGGCGTGAATTTTTGATTTCACTCTTCACTGCCTATCACAGTTTCGGAGGCCATGGAATGCCCAGGTGGCACAAAACACCCCCAAATGACCCCATTTTGGAAAGTAGACACCCCAAGCTATTTGCTGAGAGGTATAGTGAGTATTTTGCAGACCTCACTTTTTGTCACAAAGTTTTGAAAATTGAAAAAAGAAAAAAAAAAATGTTTTTTCTTGTCTTTCTTCATTTTCAAAAACAAATGAGAGCTGCAAAATACTCACCATGCCTTTCAGCAAATAGCTTGGGGTGTCTACTTTCCAAAATGGGGTCATTTGGGGGGGTTTTGTGCCACCTGGGCATTCCATGGCCTCCGAAACTGTGATAGGCAGTAAAGAGTGAAATCAAAAATTTTCACCCTTAGAAATCCTGAAGGCAGTGATTGGTTTTCGGGGTCCAGTACGCGGCTAGGCTCCCAAAAAGTCCCACACATGTGGTATCCCCGTACTCAGGAGAAGCAGCTAAATGTATTTTGGGGTGCAATTCCACATATGCCCATGGCCTGTGTGAGCAATATATCATTTAGTGACAACTTTATGAAAAAAAAAAAAAAAAAAAAAAAAAAGTGTCACTTTCCCGCAACTTGTGTCAAAATATAAAATATTCCATGGACTCAATATGCCTCTCAGCAAATAGCTTGGGGTGTCTACTTTCCAAAATGGGGTCATTTTGGGGGGTTTTGTGCCACCTGGGCATTCCATGGCCTCCGAAACTGTGATAGGCAGTGAAGAGTGAAAGCAAAAATTTACACACTTAGAAATCCTGAAGGCGGTGATTGGTTTTCGGGGCCCCGTACGCGGCTAGGCTCCCAAAAAGTCCCACACATGTGGTATCCCCATACTCAGGAGAAGCAGCTAAATGTATTTTGGGGTGCAATTCCACATAGGCCCATGGCCTGTGTGAGCAATATATCATTTAGTGACGACTTTTTGTAAATATTTTTTTTTTTTTTTTTTTTATGTCATTTTTCAATCACTTGGGACAAAAAAAATAAATATTCAATGGGTTCAACATGCCTCTCAGCAATTTCCTTGGGGTGTCTACTTTCCAAAATGGGGTCATTTGGGGGGGTTTTGTACTGCCCTGCCATTTTAGCACCTCAAGAAATGACATAGGCAGTCATAAACTCAAAGCTGTGTAAATTCCAGAAAATGTACCCTAGTTTGTAGACGCTATAACTTTTGCGCAAACCAATAAATATACGCTTATTGACATTTTTTTTACCAAAGACATGTGGCCGAATACATTTTGGCCTAAATGTATGACTAAAATTTAGTTTATTGGATTTTTTTTATAACAAAAAGTAGAAAATATCATTTTTTTTCAAAATTTTCGGTCTTTTTCCGTTTATAGCGCAAAAAATAAAAACCGCAGAGGTGATCAAATACCATCAAAAGAAAGCTCTATTTGTGGGAAGAAAAGGACGCAAATTTCGTTTGGGTACAGCATTGCATGACCGCGCAATTAGCAGTTAAAGCGACGCAGTGCCAAATTGGAAAAAGACCTCTGGTCCTTAGGCAGCATAATGGTCCGGGGCTCAAGTGGTTAAAGCGGGGGTCCACCTATCTAACCTTTTTTTTTTTTTTTTTTTTTTTTTTTGAATTAATTCACAAACTTTCCTTCTCAGCATTACATACTCACATATTGTGTGTAATATGTCCGCCTGTGTCAGATTTCGTCGGAAAGAATAACTTATATTATTCACTGCAGGCGGTTTCCATCTTCATTGTGGGCATTTGAAGCCCACAAGCATTTATTTCCTGGATGTGGTGAATGCTGTGCTCCCAGCATTCACCGCTCGTTCCCGCACATGCTCAGTGGCATCCTGGGAAGCCTGAGACTAGCTCCCAGGAGTCTGGGAGAGGCTAGAAACACGCCTACTCCCATGGGAGGAGAACCAGGAAGTGCAAAGAAGAATAGAAAAATAAAAGGTAATTACGGCGATTTACATTTTTTTTTAAACGGCATGTCAGCATCTAGGCAAGGAAGAGAATACATACAGATATTGTTCAAAATTTGGGTGGAACTCCGCTTTAATACCCGGCAACCAGAAACCTATATTACTACCCTCTGCACTACACTAATATCCTGGGCCTTGCACATGCTGTGCCACAGGGTGACATGGTATGTCACAGTAATCTACTGCACTCCCATATAACTCAACCCAGCTTTCTTTAGTCTCCTCAGAAAAAAAAAAAAATCGCTGCTGTGCCACCAAACCTGATACATAGGCAGACTGTGAAAGTTCAATCATAACCTCCTCTCCATCTATAACCACTGGGGTATGCCTCCCAACCTTCCTTCTATAGTCTATGATCATCTCCTTAGTTTTACTCACATTTACCTTGTACCATAAATTATCTGTTTCTTCCCAATATAGAGCCTTGTTATGTTTGATTCCTGCCTACCATTGTAGTGTAATCCCCAAATTTAAAGCCAAAATAAGGTTCCACTGTTACGAACTGTGAACAGGCAGTCTTTATATTGCAGAAGAGACACCTACCTGCTCACAGCGATCCCCGTTATGTAAACAGCTGCACGTAACTCCGTTTATAGTGGTTGGTCCAATCTCTGTATGCCGGAATGGCTAGCTCCCTGTGCATGTGCAGGAGTGACGTCATCCCGCACTGGCCAATGAAGATGGCTTCAATACAGGGCACTTTCCCCACTTCCTGCCCAGGCCAATTTTCAGCTTTCAGCACTGTCACTTTTTAAATGACAATTGTTCGGTCATGCTACACTGTACCCAAACCAAATTTTTATCATTTTCTTCACACAAATGGAGCTTTCTTTTGGTGGTATTTGATCACCTCCTGTGGTTTTTGTTTTGCTAAACAAATGAAAAAAATACAAAAAATTTTTAAAAAGGTTTTCTTTGTTTCTGTTATAAAATTTTGTAAATGAGTAGGTTTTCTCCTTTGTTGGTTTGGCATCTGCTTGGGCACTGGCATATCCCTGGTGGTCCAAGGTGGCATACGTGGTAGGCGTCCTTTGTGGGCATCCCTGGTGGTCCTGGGTGGGCATCCACGCGGGGGGGGGGGGGGGTGCGCTGATAAACAATCAGCACAGACCCCTCCCCCCGTCAGTAGCGCAGCCGATCAGCTCTCCTCTACTCGTGTCTGTCAGACACGAGTGCGGAAAAGACGATAAACGGCTCTCTTCCTGTTTACACTGTGGTCAGCTGTGATTGGACACAGCTGATCAGATGGTAAAGAGCCTCCGTCAGAGGCTCTTTACAGAGATCGGTGTTGCGGTGTGTCAGACTGACACACAACCATGATCGCCGCGTGCCCCCTGGGGCGTGCAATCGCGGCTTATCCTGCTGGACGTCATATGACGCCCAGTCAGGATAACTGAACCACTTCCCAGCCTTCCACAGTGGTTAAAGAGCTTTATAAAGGTACATTTTTATATATCTTTTTTTTTTTTTTTTTTTTTTTTTTTTAAATAACATGTCTATACTTTGTGCGGTGGAAGTTAGTACTCTTTAAATTGTTTTTTTACCCCAGCATTTCATATTCCTGATATGTGCCTGCTAAACCATGAACTTGTATGGAAAAGTATCCTGTTCTCTTTGTATTTCTTCCTTTGTGTGAAATCCCTGGTGTTCCTGCCAGTCCCTCTGCTTTCCTATTAGAAACTGACCACACTAAGCAGGAGAGCACACCGTGGTCTCTAGCTATGCTGGGAACTCAGCCTGCACAGCCATTCACTGGAGAGTTCAGTGTGCTGTTGCTGTTTTTTTTTTTTTTTTTATATATCTATACACAAATGTTTTGCCTTTTCATTTCTGTTTTAAACTGAATGGGTTGTTTTACAATTACTTTAATGCAAGGAATGCAGAGCAACCACATGCCCTAGAGAATAAAATGGTGGGTGTTGCAATTTGTCACATGGTTATTTGCACAGCAGTTTTTCAAATGCAATTTTTAGGAAAAAATACACTTTGATGAATTTTAATGCATAAAAACACAATATATTACCAGATTGTTTGGTAAAATTATATACCAAACATGTCTCGCTTTAAAATTGCACATGCCCATGGAATGACAACAAATGACGTAAATTATATAATCCATAGAGAAAAAGAACTGCGCTATTAAATAACCTCATAAACAAAATTGAGCAGGAAATCTTCTGTGAGGCCTACAACACAGTACATAAACATATATAGAAATGCGCTAAAATAAAGTCCAAGTGTTGTGATAATATATTTTTCTAATACTCCTGGTGTCAATCTCCACCATCCACCACCTTTTAGTGATCTCATGCATCAGTCCTGGCACAAATAGCTGAAAAAACACGCTTACCAGCTCCGAAGGACCCCTTGTGACAAAGGGTCATTTGTGCTTGTGGCTCAAACCCAGCCAAAGTCTTTTTTCAGGTGCGATGAGTCTCCTACACTGAATCACCTCCTGTCGCCATGTTATTTGAAGGAATTTCCCTGACAAATGTTACTCCTCAGTTAAACTGCTATTCACAACAGCACCCCTCTGCTCCAGACTCTCTCCTTCCTCTATCCAAGCCTCGCTCCCAGTTCAGCCTCTTTCCAGGCCTCACCCAGCTCTATATTATCTCTCGGGTGACTCCGTGGCTCCACCCCGCTGACGAAGTCCCATAGGATGTAACGCCTATGGGAGGAGGAGCCACGGTCTGTTGACGTCACCTGCTGCTATCCGACCGGATCGTGTGTATCTTGCCAGCCGCTCAGCGGTGTATTTATCTGCATGCCATGAACAAGATAATGGAGCTTGTAAGTTTTACCTAAAAGCCTGTTAGTGGGGAAAAGCGTGTTTGACCTTTCTGTAGCTACAGGGGTCAACTTATTGAGGTGAGCAAAACAATCTGTCAATGGTGGGCTCATTCACACAAGACATTGGTGTCCCTGTATATCTGGATTTTCTTGATGATCCCAGGATCATCTTTGTGTGTCCATCTTTGGCTGCAGACTGTCTACCTATGAGCTTTTACATATGTTATTTTAATATTTTTAAATTTCATTGTATATGCGCTGCACCATTTATTGTATGAGGTGGTTATTGGGCTTATGAATTTTCCCTAGGTGTTTAGCTTGCGAATTCTGTTCGTTAATTTGATTAGTTTTTGTTCAGGTTTTAAGGGTTGTGCTGAATGCATTATTTATATATTTTCTGTTTTGAAATTCTTTGACTTTTGGCTGCACCCAGTATGGAGATTTTCCACTTTTTAGAACAGAGCGGTAAAATTTAGGCCCTTTCACACTGTGGCGGTGGGGGCATCGGTGGTAAAGTGCTGCTAGTTTTAGCGGCGTTTTACTGTCGCTTTTCATCCACTAGCAGGGTGCTTTTAACCCCCGCTAACGGCCAAAGAAGGAGTTCATGTAGCGCCACTGCCGAATCGTTTTGCACGTGCTTCGGCAGCGCTGCCCATTCATTTCAATGGGCAGGGGTGTTTTAGGAGCAGTGTATACACCATTCCTAAACTGCCCCAAAGATGCTGCTTTCAGGACTTTTTTTTTTTTCTTTTTCACGTCCCACAAGCGCACCGCTCCAGTGTGAAAGCACTCGGGATTTTACACTGGAGTGACAGAGGCGGTTTGCCGGAGCTATTTTTAGCGCTAAAATGCCTGTAAAGCGCTTCAGTGTGAAAGTAGGCTAAATCAAGTTTTTTGTTTTTTCCGATCAAAAATAGTCTGGTGTTCTGGATGATTTGGTCCAAACTTAGGACATTAGGACATGTTTTGATAACAAAAACAAACATGGTGGGGTATTGCCTTTTTTGAACAATTAAATCTCCTCTAAGCTGGTACCCAGGCGGCTTAGATGGGATCTCCCCCCAAATGATTGCTTACCAGATCAGGAGTCATTACAGGAATGGTTTGACTTTTTTTAATAAAAAAAAAAAAAAAAAGTCTAGATAGAAGTTGTTGCATTCCTTTTGAAACTTAAACAAAGAAAAATGCGTACTTTGGATAATCGGATTAAAAGAGATACAAAATAGGATTGAACCCCTCAAAGAAACCCCTGAGTTTTCCAGGTTATCTAGGGGAACTTAAAAATAATCTTAAGTGGGATAAAAAATCTTCCGTCAGGAAAAAAGTTTGTTAGAGATTCTGGAGATTTTGCTAGGAAGGAAGTTAATAGATGGCAGATGAATTTTTACCATCTGTGATTTCAAACTAAACCCCTTCCATCCACAGCTCCATTTTTTTTTTTTTTTTTTTTTTTTTTTCTGAAACTGATCCATCCTTTCAGATCCATGAATACATTTGTACAGGATGCTGTGGTGGAACAACCCCAACCCCCCTAGAGGTCATTGGGGTAGGGGTTTTAGGAGAGGTGGAGGCAGGGGTAGGGGCCTTGGTACCGGTCCCCATCCACCACCCCCCCTCATACGTACATCAATATGGGGATTTACGCCATGGGCAGGAACAGGTGCGGTCTCCTGGGTGGGGGGGGGGGGGTCATAATCATTCTCATCGATGGGAAGTGTCTTTATTATGGGAGTTATCAACTGGGAGGGAGGACAAAACTTCCCAAGGCAGAAGGAAGCGTCCCATCGAGGTACCCCTAATCATGTTCCTTATGAGAACCGTTCCCGACTTCTAATAGATACACACCCCTATTTGATAGAAGGGAAGAACAGGGAAGGTTTTTTTTATAGATCCCTGTCCCCCAATGGCGGGGACCAGAACAACATACACCCATGGGAAGAGGACAGGGGGAAAAAAGAACAAGAGGGAGGAGATCTGGAAGAACACAAAAGATACAGTAGGTGCTGGGATCTATAATCTTAGTGGCATAAATTTGACTGACAAATTTGAGGTTCTTGACAAGAGGGCTTAAATTTGCCCCAGTATGGAACCTTAATACATTTCAGACATATATCCGCATTCAAAAATACGTCAGAAGTCTAAATATTAAAATATTTCCTGTCTAAACCTGTTGACAGATCGATCCAACCCCTAGCAGGGATTCATTTTAATCTGGCCAATAAGTCTGTGTTTAATCCCCCTAATTCTGACAACAAGCACCTTGAAGTATTTAAGAATATGGTCCTTGGTGACATAGAGGGGTTAAAAATGGGAGGTTCAGGACCCTGCCTATATGAAAGGAATAACATCATTGGAAAGTAAAAAAGATGTCGTCATCTGCCCTGCTGCTAAGGAAGGGGGGGTCTGGTTGTGATGAATAAAACCTTTTTTTTTAAGAAGAAATGGGCCGTCTTTTGGGAGAAAGGGAGACTTAACTTTTACGATGTGACAGTTTTTGAATACAAACAAGAGTTGCATTATCTTATTGAGAGGGGAAAGGCAAAGGATATTCTTACCAAAAAGGGGGTTTTTGTATTTAGATCCCATAGCTCGTCGGACACCTTTTTAATCTATTTTACCGATGATTCATAAGAATGCCCAAGCTTTGCTGGGTAGACCAATAGTAAACGGTATAGAGTCTGTGTCCACATGCTTATGACAATATCTTCTTCTTTTTTTTTTTTTTTCCTAAAACCCCTGGAAAATGAAACAAAAGCATACCTGCAGTATACAAAACGCATGATTTAAATATTAGCATCTTTACCTTGTGGTCCTGATAGTATATTGATTACAGCAGACGTTAGTTCTCTTTATACTATCATAGGACATCAGGATGCTGTTGCCTCAGAGTTCCTGTCTCACGCACACATAAGATTCCTGGAGGTGCGTGGCCGAGCGCATGGTGGAGTAGGAAGTAGGGATGCGCCGAAACATATCGGCCAAAAAATGGCTTTTTCGGCTATTTGCCGAAAGAGAAAAATGGCCGAAAATGGGGCGGGGCTCCGCCCCTGGTGTTGCCCATCACGGGGTTGTCCTATAGCGCAGAAGAGAGAGGAGAGCCGCCGCCTGGTTGATTACAGTGCCGGGGACATAACAGCTTTCATTTCAATAGCTGTGTGTTCCCCGCCATGCGCCGTCACATACAGCCCCTCCCCCTTGTCTGGGGAACTTTGATAGACAGATCACCCGTCCCAGGATTGGACGGGTGATCTGTCAAAGTTCCCCGAACAAGGGGGGGGGCTGTGTGTGATGGTACACGGCGCGGAACACACAGCTATTGAAATGAAAGCTGTGATGTTCCCGGCGCTGTAATCAACCAGGCGGGGGCGGCTCTCCTCTCTCTTCCCCTGCACAGGCTGGCTGCAGTGGGGGACACAGGCTGGCTGCATCTGATGGGCACTGGTGAGGCTCCATTGATCTCTTGTATGATGTCCCCGTCTCTGACCATCTCCTGTACCATGTCCCCAGTCTCTGACCATCTCCTGTATAAAAATATTTTTTAAAAACAGTCATTTTTGGTATCGGTCAGTTTCGGTATCAGTTTCGGTTTTCGGCCTAGTGTATTTTTCATTTTCGGTATTGGTTTCTGCACCAAAAAACCCATTCGGTGCACCCCTAGTAGGAAGCTAGTCTCCACAGCTCCCGCTTACACTGGGCATACCGCAGCTCCCAGCGCTCGCACACCCGTTGCTATAGGGAAGAGAAACTCCAGTGAAGGCCACAGACAACCCGGCTCTCATAAAAAAGGGGAAATTGGGCACTTTTTTTACCCAATCGGGGTCGATTCCTCACAGCTCCCCTGCTTCCAAGATGGCACTGACCCGATCCTCTGGACAGCATGTGGCCTCCTGGGTGAGAACTAGGCACCGCACCAGATCCCCACAGCAGCCAGGTCCCAGCTCTGTTCATTCTGACTGTCCCTCCCCTCCCTCACAGCACTCAGGGGAGAGTTGGGACATGGAGACATACATTTAGGCCCCTTTCACACTTGTGTAACTTGTCCTGCGACTTGGGATTAATGGATTACCTGAAACAGTTGAAAATAAAGATCTGGCTTTGGCTGTTACAGCAATTTTTAATCAACTTCTACAACAACCTAAAGATGCCCCTCTGGAACATGACCGTACACACACAGCTTTGGGTCCAAGAAACCCCAACTCTGCTTATCCCAGAAAATTTAATCTGCAGAATTAATTTTTATAAAGTCAAAGCAGAAATTATGCAAGCTGCCCGCACGCAGGACACCATCCTTTTCAATGAGACCCGGTCATGTTGCTCCCTGATCTTTCTAAGCTGACCTTGGATATGTGCCGTTCTCCGCTGCAGTTCTCCGCACCTTTGGTAATCTCCCTACATTTCTCTGGACCTTTGAACTACCACAAATCTCCATAACGGAATTGCTCCTAAAGTCCGCTACCACGGGATGGCAATCGCGGTCAAAGAAGTGCTCCAGATCCAACACTTTTAAATCTCCTGTACTGTATCTTCTTACCCATTCCATTTGTCAGTTGCCAGTTACTTTATACTGCTCAGTTTGGCTATAATGGCTTGTAACCTTTTTATAGTGCTCCACGATTGATATGCAGTTCTACATAGCGTTTAATGTTTTCTCTCCTCATATCATTGATATCCCTCCTGTTATTTGATTTCTTTACAATATGCTGGTTTAAAGCCTGTTATTGCAGTTGTATTATTGCTATAGATCATAGTACTCCTGTCTATGATTTACTGTTTTCATTTTTGACAAATTCACAATGCCCAGTACACGTGAGCCACTCTGTGCCATTGTCCACGATCCCCACCTTAGGGTCTTCAGTGCCCATTGTGGCTTTGGTTTTATTGAATAATGTAGTGCCTTTTTCATGGCCTGTTTGGCTATGGTTTCCTGTTTTTGTTCTTACTGTTCTTCACTAGAGGGCCTCACCCTCTCGCTTATCAGTTACTTACTCTAATTTTGTGTTGGTTAGACTGCAGACCATAATTGCTGAGTTTTATTCCTCACCTGGCCTTATACTCCAGCTTTGTGGCCTGCGATCTGGCAGCTATCTACTATCAGTCTAATTACTGGTTCTATATTCTTTTACTGTTCCTTCTCTTTTCTCTTCTTCCTTTCTTTCTAACCACACTCTTGCTTCCGTGGATCTCTTGATTGGACACGAGTTCCTTGACCCAGTACGCCTCTCCTTGTTCCTCCTCCCATACACGATGGCTCCTCCAGTTTCTTTGAAAATATCCTTTTTTTTTTTTTTTTTTTATAAAAATTGTAGAGGATTTAACACCCCTGAAAAGCTGAGGCAAATCTATATCTATCTATCTATTTTTATAGGACCCACACCCAAATACTTCTATTACAGGAAACTCCCTTCTGCTTAGACAAAATTCCCCGATTAAAGAGCAAACATTACCCCACACGGCTCCAAAGTACCAACCCCTCTGCCAAATCTAAGGGTGTCTCCATAGCATTCCATCATTTCCTTTAGGCCAGAGGTGTTTGACTCTCTCATAGACTCTCTGTGACGTTGCATATCCCTGAAACTGAAATATATGCAAACTTTTCTTTTTTTTTTCTTCCTCTGTCTCTCCTTGAATCCTTTGGTACCTGAGGGGAGGGAGAGACCTCAACACACCACTGATCCCAAGACTTGACTCTTCTTGAGTTATTCCTCCATATCACCTTCTTCCCTGACCAAAAGTCGCTCTCTCCTCACCAAAATGTTGCGGGTGATATACCCCTCTGGCAGGGATTACACCATTTCTCCCCCGCTCACTCATCTTATAGTCGTATTGACTACCTCTTGATATCCCAATCCCTCCCCCTCTATTGGTCTGAGATTTTGGTCAGACCATTCCCCAGTACACTTGACCCTAGGCCACATACCTGTGCGGGAGCAAGGGTACTCTTGGTATCTTAATGGCAATCTTAGCTGATCCTGTATGCACTCAAAACATCTGGGAGAGAGTGAGACCATGCGGGCAAGGAAAGGTGGGGGGGATGAGCAAGCTCCTCCCAAAAAATACCAGGCCACATGCCTTCACATGCCTTCAACATGGGGAGGGGGGCTTTGGCGCAGGGGGGCACTGCCCCCTCCCCACCCCAAAGCACTGTGTCCCCATAACTCTGACTGGTTGTTGTGGAGGTCTGCAGGCAGGGGGCTTATTGGAATCTTGAAGCCCCTTTAAAAAGGGGGGGCCCCATATGAATGAGTAGGGGTACATTGTAGCCCTACTCATTCATCAAAAAGAAACAATTTTTGACAAGTCCCTTATTGCATTCACATAGGGGGGATACCAGATTATAATAAGCCTCCTGCCTGCAGACCCCCACAACCACCGGCCAGGATTGTGGGGAAGAGACCCTTGTGCCCATCAACATGAGAACAAGGTGCTTTGGGGTGGGCAGGACTCGCTCGTCCACCACCCCCCCTTTGCCGCATGCTCTAGTAAAGGGTCTGTTATGGGTTTTGGGGGGGGACACCACGCTTTTTTTTTTTTTTTTTTTTTTCCCCATTTTGGCATGGGGGCTTCTCTCAAAATCCATACCAGACCTATTCAATGCAATACTGATCTTTACGCAGCTGCGTGCATTGTTCCATAGTCAACAAAGCACCTAGGTTCATGTCAGCAAAAGCAAAAAAGAATTTACAAACATGCTGTGTTTTTCACCCCTGTGCAAGAGCCCAAAAAGGTGACTTTTGCCAAAACTGGTGCATAAGAAAAAGTACCTCCCAGAGTTCAGCACCCTGTCAATGTTTCACATTTGTAGACTCTGTTTATCATTAACCTCGCTGAGAAACAAGTACAACATACATGACTGGTGCTCAAAAAATCTAAACTAGCTCTTCTATTGTATCCATATACTGTAGGTTGAAAATAAGTAATCAGAATGACTTAATCTTATAGCTATAGTTTAGTTTTTTTTTTTTCTGTCTATTGTCGGATGAATTATGACCTGGGGAAATACCTACT